>NW_021822688.1:395612-420612 GCF_901001165.1 Salmo trutta
CACAGTCATCCAGAACAGCTTGTGCATGCTTCAGTGTTGCTTGCCTCGAAGCGAGTATAAAAGGCATTTAGCTCATCTGGTAGGCTCACGTCACTGGGCAGCTCGCGTCTGGGTTTCCCTTTGTCATCCGTAATAGTTTTCAAGCCCTGCCACATCCGACGAGCGTCAGAGCCGGTGTAGTAGGATTCAATCTTAATCCTGTATTGACGCTTTGCTTGTTTGAAGGTTCATCTGAGGGCATAGAGGGATTTCTTATAAGCGTCTGGATTAGTGTCCCGCTCCTTGAAAGCGGCAGCTCTAGCCTTTAGCTCAATGCGGATGTTGCCTGTAATCCATGGCTTCTGGTTGGAATATGTACGTACGGTCACTGTGGGGATGACGTTGTAGATGCACTTATTGATGAAGCCGATGACGGAGGTGGTATACTCCTCAATGCCATTGGATGAATCCTGGAACATATTCCAGTCTGTGCTAGCAAAACAGTCCTGTAGTGTAGCATCCGCATCATCTGACCACTTCCGTATTGAGCGAGTCACTGGTACTTCCTGCTTTAGTTTATGCTTGTAAGCAGGAATCAGGAGGATAGAATTATGGTCAGATTTGCCAAATGGAGGGTGGGGGAGAGCTTTGTATGCATGTCTGTGTGTGGAGTAAAGGTGGTCTAGAGTTTTTTTTCCCTCTGCTTGCACATGTGACATGCTGGTAAAAATTTGGTAAAACTGATTTAAGTTAGCCTGCATTAAAGTCCCCGGCCACTAGGAGCGCCGCTTCTGGATGAGCATTTTCCTATTTGCTTATGGCTTTATAGAGTTGGTTGAGTGCGGTCTTAGTGCCAGCATCGGTCTGTGGTGGTAAATAGACGGCTTCAAATAATATAGATGAGAACTCTCTTGGTAGATAGTGTGGTCTACAGCTTATCATAAGGTACTCTACCTCAGGCGAGCAATACCTCGAGACTTCTTTAATATTAGACATCGCGCACCAGCTGTTATTGACAAAAAGACACTCACCCCCAACCCTCGTCTTACCAGATGTAGCTTCTCTGTTCTGCCGGTGCATGGAAAATCCCGCCAGCTCTATATTATCCGTGTCGTCGTTCAGCCACGACTCGGTGAAACATAAGATATTACAGTTCTTAATGTCCTGTTGGTAGGATAATCGTAATCGTTGGTCATCAATTTTATTTCCCAATGATTGCATGTTAGCAAGTAGGACGGAAGGCAATGGGAGTTTACTCGCTCGCCTACAGATTCTCAAAAGGCAGCCCGATCTGCGTCCTCTTTTCCTCCGTCTTATCTTCACGCAAATGACAGGGATCTGGGCCTGTTCCCGGGAGAGCAGTATATCCTTCTCGTTAAAGGAAAAAGCTTCTTCCAGTTCGTGGTGAGTAATCGCTGTTCTGATGTCCATGTTATTTTTGGTCATAAGAGATGGTAGCAGCAACATTATGTACAAAATACGTTTCAAACAACGCAAAAAAACGAACAAAAATAGCACAATTGGTTAGGAGCATGTAAAACGTCAGCCATCTTTACAATGAACTGTAACTCAGTAAAAACGTTGAAATTGTTGCATGTTGCGTTTATATTTTTGTTCAGTATATATTGAAAGCATGTGCTTCCACACAGGTGTGGTTCCTGAGTTAATTAAGCAATTAACATCCCATCATGCTTAGTGTCAAAAATGCTGGGTAGGCCATTATTTTGGCCATTATTATGGCTACCATGGCTGTGGCCCACGGGATGACAATGCCCCCCTCCAAAGGGCACGAGTGGTCACTGAATGGATTGATGAGCATGAAAATAATGTAAACCATATGCCATAGCCGTCTCAGTCACCAGATCTCAACCCAATTGAACACTTATGGGAGATTCTGGAGCAGCACCTGAGACAAAACACGAAATAATGGAATTTCTCGTGGAAGAATGGCGTCACATCCCTCCAATAGAGTTCCAGACACTTGTAGAATCTATGTCAAGGTGCATTGAAGCGGTTATGCTGTTCAGACACTTTATGTTGGTGTTTCCTTTATTTTGGCAGTTACATGTATATGCTTGCTTCTACCTTTAGCTTGGCTGTTGTAGATTTGGAAGTTCACATGTGGGTTGTTTAATTCATTACAGACCAAAAATAAATAGGAACTTGTTCCCAGAGTTACACTAAAGAGCCATGTTCTACCCTCTATGTGAGTTTGTGTGGTTGTTTGCGTGTGTGTGTGCTTGTGTATGCTTGTGTCTAGGGGGCCATGGATGGGAACACTCTGTGCTGTGTGTGTTTAAGTGGTGGAAAGCTGCTGTTTGCTGAGCGAAGAGCACAGAGGCTGCAGAGACTGTCTAAACACATGTCTGTTTGCCAAGTGGGTGTGCATTTGCGTGTGCTTTAGTGTATTTGTGTGTGCGTGCAAATGTGTGTGAATGCGTTTGTGCGTGCGTGTGTGTGTGTTGGTGTGTGAGTGTATGTTTGTGTTTTCAAATGTTATGCTCAATGAACAGCTTCATATCCCCCAGAAAAGAAGAGAGGGAGGAGGGGAGAAGGGAGGTCAGAGAGGGGGCAAAAAGGGGTCTCTCACTGTGTACTTCTCATCTACTGTGTGTGTGTGTGTGTGTGTGTGTGTGTGTGTGTGTGTGTGTGTGTGTGTGTGTGTGTGTTTAGTATGATTTACACTGAACCCAGACTTGCCTACAGCAATTACTTTACCAGAGGGAGGGGGGAGGGGGGAGGGAGAGAGGAGAGAGATCACAGTGGAAAAGTAAACACAAAAATAAGTGGATTTTCCTCCATAAGGTTTTTACCTGCTGTTGTTTGTGTCTGTGACTGAATCCAGGTCTCCTGCATGACACAAGACCGTGTTAGCATGTTGAACTAAAGCCTAGGCGTTACCTTGTCATTAGCGTGTGTGTGTGTGTGTGTGTGTGTGTGTGTGTGTGTGTGTGTGTGTGTGTGTGTGTGTGTGTGTGTGTGTGTTACAGTGACTGACAGTGTGTATCTTTCGTGCAGGTCCTGCTGAGGTCCCAATGATGTCTCCCAATGGATCAATCCCCCCCATCCACGTCCCCCCAGGATACATCTCCCAGGTAAGCTGTGTTTGTGTGTGGTAAACTTGCTCACAACTGCAGCCGCCAAGAGCAGAGAGGAATGTGTTGATTATTGCAGGGTACGTTGTTGGGGGGAGGGGGGGGGGTGATAGCAGCGAGGCCATTGACTGTGTGTTGGGGGAGGCCACTGAGCCAACTGAGAGCGGGGAAAAGTGTCACCCTTACAGTACATAAACACCCACATAGAGAGAGGGATGGAAGGAGAGAGAGAGGGATGGAAGGAGAGAGAGGGGGATCCTCTGCCAACTGGTTTCTAGTGGGACTTTGGCCTTGTCACATAAACATGTCTGTTTTTCACGTATGGTAAGTTTGTTTTGTATAGAGGATGTGGAGGTCGGAGGGGGGAGTCAGGGAGAGTGGTCTGCTATCTTTTCTCCTCTCTTGCTCTCTCTCTCTCTCTCTCTCTCTCGCTGCCTGTGTGTGTGTGTAGTGTGGTGTGTGTGTGGTGTGTGTGTGTGTGTGTTATTGTGCTGCTGCAGCACTTGGAAGCGACTCTCACGGGGGAGTGTGTGTTTGCTTACTGATTGGAATGTGTGTGAATGGAATGTGTGTGTGAGAGAGTGTCTGAATTGGTGGAATTTTGTGTGTGTGTGTGTGTGTGCATGCATGTGTGTACAGCCAAAGTCTTAAACTGGAGTTTGATCAAACCCATAGCAATTTGATTTAGTGTTTTGGTTTACAAACTACTGCCCCCCACACACACTCCTGTTATTCTGTCAACTGTAGTTTCCTGTGAGGGGAATCTTCTACCTGGTGGTGATGATGGGTTTTACACAACCTGCCATGTTATTGACCATGGGGAGAGCTACTGTGTGAATACTCCAGTGTGGGTTGGATTTAATTGAGTCCAGTGTTTGTGGAGTGTTATTGGATGTGTTCTATTGTGGAATTCTCCAGTAATGCTAATATTTCCTCTCCTCCCCTCCCCCTCTCCTCCCTCCTCCTCTCCCCTCGCCTCTCCTCCCCCCAGGTGTTAGAAGACAACACAGGAGTGCGTCGGGTGGTCGTCACCCCCCAGTCTCCTGAATGTTATCCCCCCTCGTACTCCCCCGCTCTCTCCCCCACGCACCACCTCCCTCCGTACCTCACCCACCCCCACTTTATCCCCAACTCTCACTCCTTCTATCCCCCTGTGAGTCCTGGAGACCTGCCTCCTCACCAGTACTACCAACACCACCTCCCGCCCATATATGGAGAAGGTAAGATACCCACACCCCAGCCTAAGACATGTCTATGGGTATATGAGATACTGCAGCCTATACTAGAGATATATGCTATGGTGGAAAAAGTACTCAATTGTCATACTTGAGTAAAAGTAAAGATACCTTAATAGAAAATGTCTCAAGTAAAAGTGAACGTCACCCAGTAAAATACTACTAAAAGTATTTGGTTTTAAATATACTTAAGTAAATGTAATTGCTAAAATATACTTAAGTATCAAAAGTAAAAGTATAAATCATTTCAAATTCATTATATTAAGCAAACCAGACGGCACAATTTTCTTGTTTTTTTTTAGTTTACGGATAGCCAGGGGCACACTCCAACACTCAGACATAATTTACAAACAAAGCATTTGTGTTTAGTGAGTCTGCCAGATCAGAGGCAGTACGGATGACCAGGGAATTTCTCTTTAAGTGCGTGAATTGAAAAATGTTCCTGTCCTGTTAAGCATTTAAAATGTAACGAGTACTTTTGGGTGTCAGGGAAAATGTATGGAGTAGAAAATACATTATTTTCTTTAGGAATGTAGTGGAGTAAAAGTTGTCAAAAATATATATAGTAAAGTACAGAAACCCCCAAAACTACTTAAGTAGTACTTTAAAGTATTTTTACTTAAGTACTTTACACCACTGGAGATATATTCAGTGCCAGTCAAACATTTGGACATGCCTACTCATTCATTCATTTTATTTTATTTTTTACTATTTTCTACATTGTAGAATAATGAAATAACACATATGGAATCATGTAGTAACCAAAAACGTGTTCAACAAATCAAACTATATTTTAGATTTTAGATTCTTCAAAGTAGCCACTCTTTGCCTTGATGACAGCTTTGCAAATTTTTGGCATTCTCTCAACCAGCTTCACTTGGATTGCTTTTCCTTCAATCTGAGGTCCAACTCATCCCAAACCATCTCAAAATCAAATGTATTTGTCACATACACATGGTGTATGTGACAATGCAAGTGTGGTGCATGTGTTAATGCAAGTGTAGCGAAATGCTTGTGCTTCTAGTTCCGACCATGCAGTAATATCTAACAAGTAATATAACCTAACAATTTCACAACAACTACCTTATACACACAAGTGTAAAGGAATGAATATGAATATGTACATAAAAATATATAAATGAGTGATGGCCGAACGGCATAGGCAAGATGCAGTAGATGGTATAGGGTACAGTATATACATATGACATGAGTAATGTAGAGTATGTAAACATGATATAAAGTGGCATTGTTTAAAGTGGCTAGTGATACATTTAATTACATCAAGATGGCAAGATGCAGTAGATGGTATAGGGTACAGTATATACATATGAGATGAGTAATGTAGGGTATGAAAACATAAAGCGGCATTGTTTAAAGTGGCTAGTGATACATTACATCAAGATGGCAAGATGCAGTAGATGGTATAGTGTACAGTATATACATATGAGATGAGTAATGTAGGGTAAGTAAACATTATATATATAAAGTGGCTAGTGATAAATTGATTACATCAATTTTCCCATTATTAAAGTGGCTGTTGTTGAGTCTGTATGTTGGCAGCAGCCTCTAATGTGCTAGTGATGGCTGTTTAACAGTCTTATGGCCTTGAGATAGAAGCTGTTTTTCAGTCTCTCGGTCCCCGCTTTGATGCACCTGTACTGACCTCGCCTTCTGGATGATAGCGAGGGGAACAGGCAGTGGCTCGGGTGGTTGTTGTCCTTGATGATCTTTTTGGCGTTCCTGTGTCATCGGGTGGTGTAGGTGTCCTGGAGGGCAGGTAGTTTGCACCCGGTGATGCGTTGTGCAGACCTCACTACCCTCTGGAGAGCCTTCCGGTTATGGGCGGAGCAGCTGCCGTACCAGGCGGTGATACAGCCCGACAGGATGCTCTCGATTGTGCATCTGTAAAGGTTTGTGAGTGTTTTTGGTGACAAGCCAAATTTCTTCAGCCTCTTGAGGTTGAAGAGGTGCTGCTGCGCCTTCTTCACCACGCTGTCTGTGTGTGTGGACCATTTCAGTTTGTCCGGGATGTGTACGCCGAGGAACTTAAAACTCTCCACCCTCTCCACCACTGTCCCGTCAATGTAGATAGGGGGCTGCTCCCTCTGCTGTTTCCTGAAGTCCACGATCATCTCCTTTGTTTTGTTGACATTGAGTGTGAGGTTATTTTCCTGACACCACACTCCGAGTAGGTGTGTCCAAACAATTGGGTTGAGGTCGGGTGATTGTGGAGGCCAGGTCATCTGATGCAGAACTCTATGACTCTCCTTCTTGGTCAAAAAGCCCAGACGGCCTGGAGGTGTGTTGGGTCATTGTCCAGTTGAAAAACAAATGATAGTCCCACTAAGAGCAAACCAGATGGGATGGCGCATCGCTGCAGAATGCTGTGGTAGCCATGCTGGTTAAGTGTGCTTTGAGTTCTAAATAAATCACAGACAGTGTCACCATCAAAGCACCCCCACACCTCCTCCTCCATGCTTCACGGTGGGAACTACACATGCAGAGATCATCCATTCACCTACTCTGCGTCTCACAAAGACATGGCGGTTGGAACCAAAAATCTCAAATTTGGACTCATCAAACCAAAGGACAGATTTCCACCAGTCTAATGTCCATTGCTCGTGTTTCTTGGCCCAAGCAAGTCTCTTCTTATTATTGGTGTCCTTTAGTAGGGGTTTCTATGCAGCAATTCGACCATGAAGGCCTGATTCACGCAGTCTACTCTGAACAGTTGATGTTGAAATGTGTCTGTTACTTGAACACTGTGAAGCATTTATTTGGGCGGCAATTTCTGAGGCTGGTAACTAATGAACTTATCATCTGCAGCAGAGGTAACTCTGGGTCTTCCTTTCCTGTGGCGGTTCTCATGATAGCCAGTTTCATCATAGCGCTTGATGGTTTTTGCTACTGCACTTGAAGACACTTGAAAAATTCTTGAAATTTTCCACATTGCCTGACCTTCATGTCTTAAAGTACCGTAATTTCCGGATTATTAAGCGCACCTGAATATAAGCCGCACCCACTGAATTAAAAAATATATATTATTTTGAACATAAATAAGCCGCACATGTCTATAAGCCGCAGGTGCCTACCGGTACATTGAAACAAATGAACTTTACACAGGCTTTAACGAAACACGGCTTGTAACAAAAATAAATAGGCTTTAACGAAACACGGCTTGTAACAAAAATAAATAGGCTTTAACAAAACACGGCTTGTAACAAAAAATAACAAATTAGCAGTAAGCTTTAGTTGTCTTTTTGCACTGAGTCAATTCCTCACGCTGCTGTTTCCAACGTCTTATCATCGACTCATTAAGACCAAGCTCCCGTGCAGCAGCTCTATTTCCTTTTCTAACAGCCAGATCAATCGCCTTCAACTTGAAAGCTGCATCATATGTATTTCTCCGTGTCTTTGCCATGATGAGGGTGACAAAATGACTACCGTAATCAGAATGATGGGAAGTTTGATAGCGCTCGATTTAATCTAAACAGTAAACAAAAAAGTTGTTTGACCTTATCCCATTCGGCAATTTCATTGGTCTAATGAAAGCTTCATGCCGCCAAAAAACTGAGCACGTCACAGAATGTGTTATTTTGGGAAAAAAAATTGGAAGCGGGAAAAATCCATATATTAGCCGCGTCATTGTTTAAGCCGCGAGGTTCAAAGCCTGGGAAAAAAGTTGCGGCTTATAGTCTGGAATTTACGGTAGTGATGGACTGTTGTTTCTCTTTGCTTATTTGAGCTGTTCTTGCCATAATATGGACATGGTCTTTTACCAAAAAAGGCTATCTTCTGTATATCACCCCTACCTTGTCACAACACAACTGATTGTCTCAAACGCATTAAGAAGGAAAGAAATTCCACAAATTAACTTTTAACAAGGCACACCTGTTAATTGAAATGCATTCCAGGTGACTACCTCATGAAGCTGGTTGAGAGAATGCGAAGCTGTCATCAAGGCAAAGGGTGGCTACTTTGAAGAATCTAAAATCTAAAATATATTTTGATTTGTTTAACACTTTTTTGGTTACTACATGATCCCATATGTGTTATTTCATAGCTTTGATGTCTTCACTGTTATTCTACAATGCAGAAAATAGCAAAAAATTAAGAAAAACACTGGAATGAGTAAGTGTGTCCAAACCTTTGACTGGTACTGTTTATGTATATATACACTAAGTGTACAAAACATTAGGAACACCTCAATATTGAGTTATACATACACCTAAATGACATAGCTAACTCCGTCTCTCATCTTTGCTTCTCTCGTTTTCCTCACCCTCTCTCCCTCTATTCACCCCCTCCATCTCTCCGTCTCCCAGAGATAATCCCAGTGTATGGCATGTCCAGCTACATTGGTAGAGAGGAGAGCTATAGCAAGCCCCAGCCTAAGAAGATAAAGGAGCAGAGACAGCTGGAACGACAGAACAGACTCAACTCTCCTCCCTCCTCCCTGTACAAGTCTCTGGGCTCCAGCCACAATGGATACAGGTCAGAGAATAGTCCTGGAGTTAGAGACGAGTTCAACTAGTTCGAGACTACAGATGTACTATCTTCATTTGGGCACTCTGTTGTGGCAGAGAATTTTCCTGCGCTAGCAAGAAATGCTAACTTGTCGTGTGTTCATGGTTTAATAAGGCTTCTAAAGTTCGTCATTTTCACTTTAAAATGTCAGACTTTATTTGCCCTAACGAAAAATGTGTCAGCTGCTACAAACATATCCATTAATTATAATTAGAGACAAGTTACAGACGAGTTATAGACTAGTTAGTAGTTTAGACTAGTTACTGGTTTTACTAGTGATCAACTTGATCTACAAGTATGAGATCTATAGCCATAGTGCAGACAGGAGAGACATTATAGACAAGATACAGACTTTGACCAGACATTGTTTTCCTGTGGAAGTTACAGACTTTGACCAAACATTGTTTTCCTATGGAAGTTACAGACTTTCATCAGACATTGTTTTCCTATGGAAGTTACAGACTTTCATCAGACATTGTTTTCCTATGGAAGTTACAGACTTTGACCAGACATTGTTTTCCTATGGAAGTTACAGACTTTCACCAGACATTGTTTTCCTATGGAAGTTACAGACTTTGACTAGACATTGTTTTCCTATGGAAGTTACAGACTTTGACCAAACATTGTTTTCCTATGGAAGTTACAGACTTTGACCAAACATTGTTTTCCTATGGAAGTTACAGACTTTCACCATACATTGTTTTCCTATGGAAGGATGAGGTTGTCTAAAACACATGCAAACTATTTGAATCTGTGTTTTAAGAGCATGTGTTGGTTCTATTGTCGTTGTAAAGTTTACTGAGATGCTTTCCATGCAGTTTTTGTCAATAAAGTTTGGTTGTATTTGATTGGTTACAGCGGGAAGAGCCACGTCCCTTCGCTAGGGTCGTTGGGGTCAATGGGCGGAGCTAACAGTCCAGGAGGGAAGAAGCCGGAACGACGACAACTACGGAGCAGCCCAAGGAGTAACGAGCCAGACACACACACACAATCACCGCAAGGTAAACACACGCACACACACATGCAGGCACACACACACACACATACACACACACACACACAGATAAGTGAATACTCTTCCGATGTCTCTCTCTCTTTTCTTCTCAATGAAAGAGAGAGAAAGATGAATGGTGCCTTGGAGAGGTGGAAAGGGATGGAGGGGGAGAGAAGGGGTTGTCTAGGTAACCACATAGCTGAGTCTTTTCCGAGACCTATCGGTTTCTCCCTCTACAATACTGGCCTTGTCTGGGAGGGGGGGCAGGATAGGAGAGAGGAGAGGTAGTGAGGAGAGGAGTGGACGTGAGGGGAGTAAGGGGGAGAGAGGGAAGAGGGGTGAGGTACAGTACATATCTGTTGAGTCCTGTTCTCCATGAAGGAACCCTTTGAGCTCTCTTTCAAACACACACATCTATATCTCGCTGGCCTGTGTGCAGAGGTGGTGACAGACAGGCCTGCTGAGAGACACCAGAGTTAATCCCAAAGAAGCAGGCCAAACCACCTCTCAGACCCCCATTTCAGCTTTGGACCAGCCCGGCTGTACAGTCCGGGGTCAGGGGAATGTTCCATTGAGGCCAGGTGTAAGGGGTGTTTGTTGGGCTAGGTGGTGACATCATGGAAAGAGAGAGAGCCTGATGACACACACACACACACACACACACACACACACACACACACACACACACACACACGTACATTACATGTCAGTGTATGTCTAGGAGTATCTGTGTCTTTCTGATGGTCTAGCAGGGTCTCAGTTCTGGACTGGAGATCAGGCTGACTCGGCTACAACACACACACGCACACACACACACACACACACACACACACACACACACACACACACACACACCCCGTGACTGGGCTTCCTCTAAAACAATCAGAGCATGAGAGAGGGAGAAAGAGAGAGAGGGAGAAAAAGAGAAGAGTATGATAGAGGGACAGGGGAATTAAAAGTGAGAAAAGAGAATATGAGAGTGAATGAAAAGCTAGGAGGTAGACTGAGTGGAGAGAAAGATAGTAGAGAGAGTGAGAGGGGGATGAGAGACACAAGGAGAGAAAGAGAGATATAGAAAGGACTGAGAGAGAGAACATTCCATCTGTCTAATCTACTGCTTGGCCCTCTGCTTTCAACCATGAGTATCACACACACACACACACACTCACACAAACACACACGTCCAGGAGGGCACAGAGCAAAGTCTACAGCGTGGGTGTGTGTTTGTGTGAGTGTGTGTGTGTGTGTGTGATACTCATGGTTGTGTCTATTGGCTAATGTACTATATTCCAGTAATGTGCTTGGCTACCAGTCAGTCAAGACAGTCAGTAAAGCCCACCGCTCTTCCTTAGAACTGAGCCGCTCTAAACACAATCAGATGTGCCTCTGTTCTCCATGATGGATCTACGTCAGCGGTGCAGTTTATCTGTAGAGAACAGTGATTTCAGGAAACTGATGTCCCATGGTGGATCAATGCCAGCGTTGCAGTTTCTCAGTAGAGCTTAGATTTCAACTGAAACAGATGTGCCTTTGTCCGCCATGTTGGTTCTACGTCATCATAACTGCAGCACCTTTCTGTAATTCTAGAGGTGCTTTCAAGATGACGTCAGTAGTCTTCAGGTCAGAAAGTTGGAGCTCTAGAAAGATGTCCAAGTTCCCGACTTGGTATTCCGAGTTGGATGACCATTTACTCAGAGTTCACAGTTGTCTTGAATGTACTGAATTCCGAAGTCAGAGATTTCTGAGTTCCGAGTTGTTTTGAACGCGGCATCATTTCTCTGTAGAGAGCAGTGATTTTAGGAAAATGACGTGGCCAGTCCATGTTGGTTATACTGTAGAATGTGTACTTTGAGGAGAGGAGGAAAGGGGGGAGGAAAGGAGAAAAAAGGAGTGGAAAGAAAATAGACGTCTCCTGACACGTTTAAAACAAAAGACTTTGATGTAAGATGTCATCCCCAGAGAAAGAGAGAGAGAACGAGAGAGAGAGAGAGAAAGGGAGAGAGAGAGAGAGAGCTGTAAATGCTCGTTTAGTTCATTAACACATTCGACCCCTGACCTTAGCATGACTCAGGACTTTAAAATAAACCCCGTTGTCATAGTGACTCTCCGTAAGTGTGTACGCTTTCCCACCCTCCAAGGTTTTGCCTGTGTTTCTATGGTAATAGGTCCCCCTCACCCACCCCACCCAAATAAGGGCCTGCTTGCCTGCCTGTCTGTGTCAGCTGGTTCAAGGAGTACAAGTCCAGTCTGACTCAGTCTTATTCTTACAAGTCTCTCTTACACACATCTGCACAATGTTGGGTAGTGCAGAGCCAGAGCTGCATATCATCAGGCTTTCATTACCATCTGATTTACGGTTGAAGTCGGAAGTTTACAGACACCTTAGCCAAATACATTTAAACTCAGTTTTTCACATTTCCTGACATTTTATCCTAGTAAAAATTCCCTGTCTTAGGTCAGTTAGGATCACCACTTTATTTTAAGAATGTGAAATGTCAGAATAATAGTAGAGAGAATGATTTGTTTCAGCTTTTATTTCTTTCATCACATTCCCAGTGGGTCAGAAGTTTACATACACTCAATTAGTATTTGGTAGCATTGCCTTTAAATTCTTTAACTTGGGTCAAACGTTTCAGGTAGCCTTCCACAAGCTTCCCACAATAAGTTGGGTGAATTTTGGCCCATTCCTCCTGACAGAGCTGGTGTAACTGAGTCAGGTTTGTAGGCCTCCTTGCTCACACACGCCTTTTCAGTTCTGCCCACAAATTTATATAGGATTGAGGTCAGGGCTTTGTGATGGCCACTCCAATACCTTGACTTGTTGTCCTTAAGCCATTTTTCCACAACTTTGGAAGTATGCTTGGGGTCATTGTCCATTTGGAAGACCCATTATCGACCAAACTTTAACTTCCTGACTGATGTCTTGAGATGTTGCTTCAATATATCCACATAATTTTCATTCCTCATGATGCCATCTATTTTGTGAAGTGCACCAGTCCCTCCTGCAGCAAAGCACCCCCAAAACATGATGCTGCCACCCCCGTGCTTCACGGTTGGGATGGTGCTCTTCGGCTTACAAGCCTCCCCCTTTTTCCTCCAAACATAACGATGGTCATTATGGCCTAACAGTTCTATTTTTGTTTCATCAGACCAGAGGACATTTCTCCAAAAAGTACGATGTTTGTCCCCATGTGCATTTGCAAACTGTAGTCTGGCTTTTTTATGGCGGTTTTGGAGCAGTGGCTCCTTCCTTGCTGAGTGGCCTTTCAGGTTATGTCGATATAGGACTCGTTTTACTGTGGATATAGATACTTTTGTACCTGTTTCCTCCAGCATCTTCACAAGGTCCTTTGCTGTTGTTCTGAGATTGATTTGCACTTTTCGCACCAAGGTACGTTCATCTCTAGGAGACAGAACGTGTCTCCTTCCTGAGTGGGATGACAAATATATTTTCTGAGGTCTTGGCTGATTTCTTTTGATTTTCCCATGATGTCAAGCAAAGAGGCACTGAGTTGGAAGGTAGGCCTTCAATTACATCCACAGGTACACATCCAATTGACTCAAATGATGTCAATTAGACTATCAGAAGCTTCTAAAGCCAACTTAGTGTATGTAAACTTCTGACCCACTGGAATTGTGATACAGTGAATTATAAGTGAAATAATCTGTAAACAATAGTTGGAAAAATGACTTGTGTCATGCACAAAGTAGATGTCCTAACCGACTTGCCAAAACTATAGTTTGTTAACAAGAAATTTGGTTGAAAAACAAGTTTTAATGACTTCAACCTAAATGTATGTATATTTACGACTTCAACTGTAGAATAATTAATGATCTTAAGAACAGTGATATTAACACATTTCCTTGGTCGGCTGGGTTAAAACTGCACTTCTACCATCTCAGAGTTCCCAACGCTTCAGCCAACACACACACACACACACACAGTTGCCTTCCAGGAAGAGCGGCAGAATTCCTTTGTCTCTTGGCACCTCAGACGTACATCTCTCCTCTATGAAGGTATGGTTGGACACACACACACACACTCTCTCTCTGTGTAAACCATGGTCTCTGTCCATGAGAACTAAACTGTCACCATATTTTTTTATGATGGTACCTTCAGCATGGTCCTTATTCAGAGTGTTGGTTCATCTCTATATTATTAGATATCTATATGTTATGATGATACCTTTAACATGGTCCTTATCCAGAGTGTTGGTTCCTCTCTATATTATTATATATCTATATGTAATGTTTTATTTAACTAGGCAGGTCAGGTAAGAACAAATTCTTATTTTCAATGACAGCCTAGGAACAGTGGTTTAACTGCCTTGTTCAGGGGCAGAACGACAGATTTGTACCTTGTCAGCTCAGGGATTCAAACTTGCAGCCTTTCGATTGCTAGACCAACGCTCTAACCACTAGGCTACCTGCCGACCATGACTACAAACCTTCTCAGACAGGTCTCAACAAGTGTGTGTGTGTGTGTGTGTGTGTGGTGTGTGTGTGTGTGTGTGTGTGTGTGTGTGTGTGTGTGTGTGTGTGTGTGTGTGTGTGTGTGTGTGTGTGTGTGTTAAGGAGGCCAGCTGTTGAGCAGATGGAATGCTCACTATGCGTAGATGAAAACGCTGTGGAACTCACCCTGCAGGCTTCTTTTTCTATCGCTTTGTTTCTTTCTTTCTCTCTCTCTCTCTCATTCTCCTTTTGCTCTCTTTATCTTATATCTCTCTCACCCTCTATCTCTACAGTGCTGTGAAATAGTATTTGCCCCCTTCAACAACAAAAAAATCTACTTTTGCATATTTTTGATACAGAATAATATCAGATCTTCAACCAAGTAGGGAACCTGAGTGAACAAATACATACTTATTTCATTTATTTCATAAACAAATTTTTGCAAAAAGTTATGCTTGACCATTGGTGTGAGGTTCTTACTGTGGAATGCAGTGTTTGGTTTTCACCAGGCAGTACGGAGAAAAAATGTATGAAATGTATGCATTCACTACTGTAAGTCGCTCTGGATAAGAGCGTCTGCTAAAATGACTAAAATGTACATGTAAAATAATGGGACCCATGTTATCCAAAAAGTTCTACAGGAGAATTCTACAGGAGAATGTCAAGCCATCCGTCTGTGAGAGGAATCTGAAGCGCAGCTGGGTCATACCGCAAGCCAATGATCCAAAACACACAATCAAGTCTACATGAAAATGGCTAAAAAGCAACACATTTGAAGTTTTGGAACGGACTAGTCAAAGTCCAGACCTAATCCCAACTGAGATGTTGTGGCAGGATTTGAAACAAGCAATTTAAGCAGTTCTGCATGTAAGATTGGGACAAAATTCCTCCACAGCGACGTGAGAGATCAACAACTACAGGAAGCGTTTGGTAGCAGTCACCGCTGCTAAAGGTGGCACAACCTTGAGTGTGAGGGGGAAATTACTTTTTCACACGGGGAAATTGGTCGTTGCATAACTTTGTTAATTAAATAAATAAAATAAGTATCCATTTTTTTGGTTATTTGTAAACTCAGGTTCCCTTTATCTAATATTAGCTTTTGGTTGAAGATCTGATAACATTCAGTATCAACAATATGCTAAAATAAGAAAGGGGGCAAATACTTTTTCATGGCACTGTACCTCTCTTTCTTTCTCTCTATATCTCCCTCTCTCCTCCATTCCTTCAGTTCATTGTTTCTAGTTTCTTAAAGTACATTTTTTGACACAATCTTAAATAAGCATGCCCCATTCAAAAATGTAGAACCAGGAACAGATATAGCCCTTGGTTCACTCCAGACCTGACTGCCCTTGACCAGCACAAAAACATCCTATGGCATACTGCATTAGCATCGAATTGCCCCCGCGATATACAACTTTTCAGGGAAGTTAGGAACCAATATACACAGGCAGTTAGGAAAGCTTGGCTAGCTTTTTCAAACAGAAATTTGCATCCTGTAGAACAAACTCAAAAAAGTTCTGGGACACTGTAAATTCCATGGAGAATAAGAGTACGTCCTCCCAGCTGCCCACTGCTCTGAGGCTAGGAAACACTGTCACCACCGATAAAGCCACTATAATTGAGAATTTCAATAAGCATTTCTCTACGGCTGGCCATGCTTTCCACCTGGCTACCCCTCCCCCTGTCAACAGCACTGCACCTCCCCACAGAAACTTGCCCATTTCTTCTTCACCGAAATCCAGATAGCTGATGTTCTGAAAGAGTTGCAAAATCTGGACCCCTACAAATCAGCTGGGCTAGACAATCTGGACCCTCTTTTTCTAAAATGATCTGCCACAATTGTTGCAACCTCTATTACTAGCCTGTTCAACCTCTCTTATGTATCATCTGAGATTCCCATAGATTGGAAAGCTGCCACGGTCAACCCCCTCTTCAAAGATGGAGATACTCTAGACCCAAACTGCTACAGACCTATATCTATCCTACCCTGCCTTTCTAAGGTCTTTGAAAGCCAAGTTAACAAACAGATCACCGACCATTTATAATCCCACCGTACCTTCTCCGCTAAGCAATCTGGTTTCAGAGCTGGTCATGGGTGCACCTCAGCCACGTTCAAGGTCCTAAACGATATCATAATCGCCATCGATAAGAGACATTACTGTGCAGCCGTATTCATCGACCTGGCCAAGGCTTTCGACTCTGTCAATCACCACATTCTTATCGGCAGACTCAACAGCCTTGGTTTCTCAAATGACTACCTTGCCTGGTTCACCAACTACTTCTCAGACAGAGTTCAGTGTGTCAAATCGGAGGGTATGTTGTCCAGACCACTGGCAGTCTCTATGGGGGTGCCACAGGGTTCAATTCTCGGGCCGACTCTTTTCTCTGTATACATCAATGATGTCGCTCTTGCTGCTGGTGATTCCCTGATCCACCTCTACGCAGACGACACCATACTGTATACTTCTGGCCCTTCTTTGGACACTGTTAACTAACCTCCTATTGAGCTTCAATGCCATACAACTCTCCTTCCATGGCCACCAACTGCTCTTAAATGCAAGTAAAAGTAAATGTATGCTCTTTAACCAATCGCTGCCCGCATCTGCCCGCCTGTCCAGCCTAACTACTCTGGGCAGTTCTGACTTAGAATATGTGGAGAATTCCAAATACCTAGGTGTCTGGTTAGACCGTAAACTCTCCTTCCATACTCACGTTAAGCATCTCCAATCCAAAATTAAATCTAGAATTGGCTTCCTATTTTGCAACAAAGCATCCTTCACTCATGCTGCAAAACATACCCTCGTAAAACTGACTATCCTACCGATCTTTGACTTCGGCGATGTCATTTTCAAAATAGCCTCCAACACTCTACTCAGCAAATTGGATGCAGTCTATCACAGTGCCATCCGTTTTGTCACCAAAGCCACATATACTACCCACCACTGCAACCTGTATGCTCTCGTTGGCTAGCCCTCGCTTCATATTCGTCGCCAAACCCACTGGCTCCAGGTCATCTAGAAGTCTGCTAGGTAAAGCCCTGCCTTATCTCAACGCACTGGTCACCATAGCAACACCCACTCGTAGCATGTGCTCCATCAGGTATATCTCACTGATCACCCCCAAAGCCTATTCCTCCTTTGGCCGCCTTTCCTTACAGTTCTCTGCTGCCAATGACTGGAACAAATTGCAAAAATCACTGAAGCTGGAGAGTCATATCTCCCTCACTAACTTTAAGCATCAGCTGTCAGAGCAGCTCACAGATCATTGCAACTCTACATAGCCCATCTGTAAACAGCCCATCCAAACTACCTCATCCCCATATTGTTTTTTTTTTTCTCCTTTGCACCCCAGTATCTCCACTTACACATTCATCTTCTGCACATCTATCACTCCAGTGTTTAATTGCTAAATTGTAATTACTTCGCCACTACGGCCTATTTATTGCCTTACTTCCCTAATCTTACCTCATTTGCACACACTGTACATAGATTTTTTTCTATTTCGTTACTGACTGTACGTTTGTTTATTCCATGTGTAACTCTGTGTTGTTGTTTGTGTCACACTGCTTTGCTTTATCTTGGGCAGGTCACAGTTGTAAATGAGAACTTGTTCTCAACTAGCCTACCTGGTTAAGTACAGGTGAAATAAATAAAATCAAATATACACACAGACACACTTAGATATATTCACAGTCTGACAAGCCCTTACCCCTGCATCTGCATCTGCTGCGCCTGCTGATGATGTCACAGAACTGGAACACCGTGATTGTGTAATCACCCTATGCTCATTTTAGTCATTTAGCAGACGCTTTTATCCAGAGCGGCTTACAATTAGTGCATTCATCTTAAGATAGCTAGGTGAGACAACAACACATCACGATCGTGAGTACAGTTTCCCTCAATAAAGTATCTATCAGCAAAATCAGTGTTAGTGGGGAAAACCAAAGTGCCTTTATTTTATTTTAGGGGTGGGAGGGCCAAGAGACCAGAGGTGGAGGAATGGAGTGCTTGGGTTGGGATGTAGGGTTTGAGCATAGCCTGAAGGTAGATGGGGGTAGTTACTCTTGCTGCTCAGTAGGCCAGCACCAGGGTCTTGAAGATGGCCCCTCATAAACCCTGTACTCCTCCTCTCTGCTTTCCTCACTCTTCTCTCCATCCTGATAAACATCCCTTCTTCTCTTCTCCTCCTCCGCTCCTCTTCTGTGTTCTAACTCCCCCCCCCCCCTCTCTCTCTCTCTCTCTCTGAAACACAAACCATTTCTGGGTAATTTAGTAAACTCTGCTCTGATGGAGAAAGCAGCTCTGCTCCTGTCTGAAGCAACTCTGGTATAGGGATTAAACACACACACACACACACACACACACACACACACACACACACACACACACACACACACACACGCACTACACACTCTGGGGAAAAACTTCCATTGCACACACACACACACACACCCCAGCGCTAACCCTGACCCAGTCCTAAATCACCCCTAGACATGCTCTGCCACTGGATGTGTGTGTGTGTGTGTGTGTGTGTGTGTGTGTGTGTGTGTGTGTGTGTGTGTGTGAGAGAGAGAGACTGGAACCGGCCCCCTGTTTTATGAGCAGACAACAGAACAGAGGGCAGACCTAGGCAGTAATCCAGGTTGGGGTCTGTACATACTGTACGTACTGTATATGACACAGCTCAGCCTGCCCTCTGGTGGTGCTTAGCTGTAATAACACCCTCTCACACAAGGGCAGAAACACACGAGTTGGTGGTAATGTTGTGTCTGTTCTCTCTCCTCAGATCACGACTTGGAGGCAAAGAGAGTTCAGGAAGTGCTCTCCGCCATCGACAAACCACAGGTCAGTCACACACATACACACACGCAGTCACACACACACTCACACACTCGCAGACAAAGACATCTGTACCTAAAGGCATCTGTACCTCCCAGAGCAGTATGTCCTTTGGAGCCCAGAACACCTGCAGTCCCCAACCTGACCACACAGGGGCAGTATTGTACCACCTCATCACACAGGGCTAGGGCTACAACGCTACCGGTAATTTACCAAAGTCACCGGAATCTTCAGTAATTTTGGTAATTAACAGAAAATCTATGGCAATCAATCGAAACTTTGGTCATTTATACTTGAATAACTTTTTTTATTCTTCATATATTGTATTAATTTGTATATCTGTGTCCATATTATCCATGAGTTTCTAGTGGATAGAACATATAGTTCAAGAGAAAATAGCCTAATTAATGAAGAAAAAAAACATCTAATCAACAATGGCATTATTTTGTACTACCTCTGCAACTCTTCCAACTATTGACTGTGTTCACAACTGTCAGTTTGATGCAAAAACATTGACGAAACAAATATTGACATAGTAAAATAAATGATAGTGTGTTAAAAAATATATAAAGGTTATTTCATGCTGAAACCCTCATATTAAACACCAATGGTATTGAATACGTTGATTGTTTATATTTAGGATAATGTTTTACAGCTTTGTCATTCTATTTTATTTATTTTAAAATCATCTAATTTAATTATTTCATATATTTTACTTGTGATAAGGCCACACAGAAGGGCAGAGGTACCCAAAAGGGCCACTAGATGCCTTGTGGTAGATTACATCCAATCCAGTAATCCATAAAAGTTTCCAGTAATATACCCTCCCTTTGCAACCCGACACAGGACTCTAATGGATCTTCTGAACAGTATTCATAAGGAACACACTAGACGTATGAGAGAGAGAGAGAGAGAGAGAGAGAGAGAGAGAGAGAGAGAGAGAGAGAGAGACTGTCAGCTTGTCTTCTAGAGGGAGAGATCATATGAGACAGTCTTCAGTGTGTGTTTGGGATGTGGTTTGTCCCCAGGGCAGATTGGGTATTCAGTGGATGTGGTTTGTCTCCAGGGCAGATTGGGTATTCAGTGGATGTGGTTTGTCCCCAGGGCAGATTGGGTATTCAGTGGATGTGGTTTGTCTCCAGGGCAGATTGGGTATTCAGTGGATGTGGTTTGTCCCCAGGGCAGATTGGGTATTCAGTGGATGTGGTTTGTCCCCAGGGCAGATTGGGTATTCAGTGGATGTGGTTTGTCTCCAGGGCAGATTGGGTATTCAGTGGATGTGGTTTGTCCCCAGGGCAGATTGGGTATTCAGGGGATGTGGTTTGTCCCCAGGGCAGATTGGGTGTTCAGTGGATGTGGTTTATCCCCAGGGCAGATTGGGTATTCAGTGGATGTGGTTTGTCCCCAGGGCAGATTGGGTATTCAGTGGATGTGGTTTGTCCCCAGGGCAGATTGGGTATTCAGTGGATGTGGTTTATCCCCAGGGCAGATTGGGTATTCAGTGGTTGTGGTTTGTCCCCAGGGCAGATTGGGTATTCAGGGGATGTGGTTTGTCCCCAGGGCAGATTGGGTATTCAGTGGATGTGGTTTATCCCCAGGGCAGATTGGGTATTCAGTGGTTGTGGTTTGTCCCCAGGGCAGATTGGGTATTCAGTGGATGTGATTTGTCCCCAGGGCAGATTGGGTATTCAGTGGATGTGGTTTATCCCCAGGGCAGATTGGGTATTCAGTGGATGTGGTTTGTCCCCAGGGCAGATTGGGTATTCAGTGGATGTGGTTTGTCCCCAGGGCAGATTGGGTATTCAGTGGATGTGGTTTGTCTCCAGGGCAGAATGGGTATTCAGTGGATGTGGTTTGTCTCTAGGGCAGATTGGGTATTCAGTGGATGTGGTTTGTCCCCAGGGCAGATTGGGTATTCAATGGATGTGGTTTGTCTCCAGGGCAGATTGGGTATTCAGGGGATGTGGTTTGTCCCCAGGGCAGATTGGGTATTCAGTGGATGTGGTTTGTCCCCAGGGCAGATTGGGTATTCAGTGGATGTGGTTTGTCCCCAGGGCAGATTGGGTATTCAATGGATGTGGTTTGTCTCCAGGGCAGATTGGGTATTCAGGGGATGTGGTTTGTCCCTCGGGCAGATTGGGTACTCAGTGGATGTGGTTTGTCCCCAGTGCAGAATGGGTATTCAGTGGATGTGGTTTGTCCCCAGGGCTGATTGGGTATTCAGTGGATGTGGTTTGTCCCCAGGGCAGATTGGGTATTCAGTGGATGTGGTTTGTCCCCAGGGCAGATTGGGTATTCAGTGGATGTGGTTTGTCCCCAGGGCAGATTGGGTATTCAATGGATGTGGTTTGTCTCCAGGGCAGATTGGGTATTCAGGGGATGTGGTTTGTCCCTCGGGCAGATTGGGTACTCAGTGGATGTGGTTTGTGTCCAGTGCAGAATGGGTATTCAGTGGATGTGGTTTGTCCCCAGGGCTGATTGGGTATTCAGTGGATGTGGTTTGTCCCCAGGGCAGATTGGGTATTCAGTGGATGTGGTTTGTCTCTAGGGCAGATTGGGTATTCAGTGGATGTGGTTTGTCCCCAGGGCAGATTGGGTATTCAATGGATGTGGTTTGTCCCCAGGGCAGATTGGGTATTCAGTGGATGTGGTTTGTCCCCAGGGCAGATTGGGTATTCAGTGGATGTGGTTTGTCTCCAGGGCAGATTGGGTATTCAGTGGATGTGGTTTGTCCCCAGGGCAGATTGGGTATTCAGTGGATGTGGTTTGTCCCCAGGGCAGATTGGGTATTCAGTGGATGTGGTTTGTCCCCAGGGCAGATTGGGTATTCAATGGATGTGGTTTGTCCCCAGGGCAGATTGGGTATTCAATGGATGTGGTGTGTGTGTGTGTGTGTGTGTGTGTGTGTGTGTGTGTGTGTGTGTGTGTGTGTGTGTAGAGACAGTGGTTGATGGGGTGATAGTTTCAGTGCCAGGGTGTGGGTAAATGTTTCTGTGTGTGTGTGTGTGTGTGTGTGTGTGTGTGTGTGTGTGTGTGTGTGTGTGTGTGTGTGTGTGTATAGAGACAGTGGTTGATCGGGTAAATGTTTCTGTTACTCAGACTGTCATTTCACCGACCCAGCATCCGTGACGGGGAACTGGAACATAAACTGATAGGGACTTTGTGTGTGTGTGTTATCTAATGTGTGTGTGGTATTCCAGGTGTCCAACGTGCACGCGCGAGGTGCTAGGTTGTCCTGGGCTCCCCCGGTTGGGCTGGTGAACCGGTTCAGCAACAGCCAGTCTCTCACCTACGAGGTCTCTCTGTCCGACAAGGGACGGGACGGCAAATACAGACTTATATACAGGTAAACACACCTAACTCTGATCCTGACTAGCAGGTAAAACACACCTAACTCTGATCCTGACTAGTTGGTAAAACACACCTAACTCTGATCCTGACTAGTTGGTAAAACACACCTAACTCTGATCCTGACTAGCAGGTAAAACACACCTAACTCTGATCCTGACTAGCAGGTAAAACACACCTAACTCTGATCCTGACTAGCAGGTAAAACACACCTAACTCTGATCCTGACTAGCAGGTAAAACACACCTAACTCTGATCCTGTCTAGCAGGTAAAACACACCTAACTCTGATCCTGACTAGCAGGTAAAACACACCTAACTCTGATCCTGACTAGTTGGTAAAACACACCTAACTCTGATCCTGACTAGTTGGTAAAACACACCTAACTCTGATCCTGACTAGTTGGTAAAACACACCTAACTCTGATCCTGACTAGCAGGTAAAACACACCTAACTCTGATCCTGACTAGCAGGTAAAACACAGCTAACCCTGATCCTGACTAGCAGGTAAAACACACCTAACTCTGATCCTGGCTAGCAGGTAAAACACACCTAACTCTGATCCTGACTAGCAGGTAAAACACAGCTAACCCTGATCCTGACTAGCAGGTAAAACACACCTATCTCTGATCCTGACTAGCAGGTAAAACACACCTAACTCTGATCCTGACTAGCAGGTAAAACACACCTAACTCTGATCCTGACTAGTTGGTAAACACAGCTAACCCTGATCCTGGCTAGCAGGTAAAACACACCTAACTCTGATCCTGACTAGCAGGTAAAACACAGCTAACCCTGATCCTGACTAGCAGGTAAAACACACCTAACTCTGATCCTGGCTAGCAGGTAAACACAGCTAACCCTGATCCTGGCTAGCAGGTAAAACACACCTAACTCTGATCCTGACTAGCAGGTAAAACACAGCTAACCCTGATCCTGACTAGCAGGTAAAACACACCTAACTCTGATCCTGGCTAGCAGGTAAACACAGCTAACCCTGATCCTGGCTAGCAGGTAAAACACACCTAACTCTGATCCTGACTAGCAGGTAAAACACACCTAACTCTGATCCTGGCTAGCAGGTAAAACACACCTAACTCTGATCCTGGCTAGCAGGTAAACACACCTAACTCTGATCCTGGCTAGCAGGTAAAACACAGCTAACCCTGATCCTGACTAGCAGGTAAAACACACCTAACTCTGATCCTGACTAGCAGGTGTGTATATGAACGTTCCAGACTTTGAAGAACAACTGACGCAAACATAAACATCTCACTTTCATCTCAAGTGTAAATAACATTGCTGTGTGTGTGTGTGTGTGTGTGTGTGTGTGTGTGTGTGTGTGTGTGTGTGTGTGTGTGTGTGTGTGCAGTGGAGAGGAGTTGGAGTATCATCTGAAAGACCTGAGGCCAGCTTCAGACTACCACGTACGGTAAGAACACAAACCTTCTGTCAGCAACACACACACTTTTTCACCACCTCTTTACTATTGTGTTAATAAATGTGATTATTAATGTTTTGTGTGTGTGTGTGTTTCAGAGTCAGCGCGGTGTGTAACTCTAACTTGAGGGGTGTGTGTTCGGAGACGGGGTCGTTCACAACACACACCTGCCCCCCTGACCTGCCCTTCCCCCCCAAACTGTCTCACCGCACCAAGAGCACCCTCACACTGCAGTGGAAGGTACACAGAAACACACACACTTTTACTTCCTTTCATTGGACTTTCTGATTGTTTACGCTTGTACCAAAAGTGTGCACTCATTCCCTCCCATCCAGTCTGTTTTAGATCCATCAGGGGAGTGAATGAGTGCACACTTCAGAGACAGGGGAGTGAATGAGTGCACACTTCAGAGACAGGGGAGTGAATGAGTGCACACTTCAGGGACGAGGGCAGAGAATCTGGGTTCTATTTTGGTCTCAGGGAAGATCTGCTTCCTGGTGTTTTATGACATCGCTGTCCAGTCCTTCTCCATGTCATTCTGAGAGGAGGTTGGTCAGGATAGATTGCACTCTCATCCTCACCTCTATAGAGATAGGTCTGTTGGTGATATTCTGTCTTGGGTTCTGTCATGGCTTAAGGGCGGCGTGGAGAGTGACATCACTCACTCAGACAGGATATGAGGTCACACTAATGAAAACACACAGGCCATTTCCTCTCTGTGACAGCCCCAGTTCATCATCCTCTCCTCATCACACACACACATACACACACACACACACACACACACACACACACACACACACACACACACACACACACACACACACACACACACACACACTCCAGACAGCCCTATTTATTCTTCTCTTCTCTCGCCAGCCTCCAATCGACAACGGATCCAAAATCACAAACTACCTTCTGGAGTGGGACGAGGTACCACACACACACACTCCTATTGGATAATATGCCATCTATTTCAAACGTACATAAAATCTCTCTCTCTCTTCTCTCTCTCTTTCTCCCTCTCTTCTCTCTCCTCTCTCTCTAAATGACTCTGAAAGGCAGTCTTCAAATGTCTCTCTTCTAGATCT
>NW_021822688.1:423112-433803 GCF_901001165.1 Salmo trutta
TAGCTGTGTTGAGGTTAGTTGTCAGGTTGATGTATGGCTGTGTTGAGGTCAGTTGTCAGGTTGATGTATAGCTGTGTTGAGGTTAGTTGTCTGGTTGATGTATGGCTGTGTTGAGGTCAGTTGTCAGGTTGATGTATAGCTGTGTTGAGGTTAGTTGTCTGGTTGATGTATGGCTGTGTTGAGGTCAGTTGTCAGGTTGATGTATAGCTGTGTTGAGGTTAGTTGTCAGGTTGATGTATGGCTGTGTTGAGGTTAGTTGTCAGGTTGATGTATGGCTGTGTTGAGGTTAGTTGTCTGGTTGATGTATGGCTGTGTTGAGGTCAGTTGTCAGGTTGATGTATGGCTGTGTTGAGGTTAGTTGTCAGGTTGATGTATGGCTGTGTTGAGGTTAGTTGTCTGGTTGATGTATAGCTGTGTTGAGGTCAGTTGTCTGGTTGATGTATGGCTGTGTTGAGGTTAGTTGTCTGGTTGATGTATGGCTGTGTTGAGGTTAGTTGTCAGGTTGATGTATGGCTGTGTTGAGGTTAGTTGTCTGGTTGATGTATAGCTGTATTGAGGTTAGTTGTCTGGTCTTATCTCTGTGAATGAGTCTCTCTATTTTCTTGTTTCCTCACTCCACTTGTTCTCGCATCGTTGCCGTGGGGGCAGATTCCCCTGGGCGCGGCCGGTCGTTCCAGTGACAGAAAAGAGGAGGGAGATGGAGGGCGTTAATGGAGGGAGAGATGGAGGGAGAGATGAAGAGAGATGGAAAGAGAGAAAAAAGACATGATAAAAGACGTGCTCTGCTTTGTGTGTGTCTAAACTCATGTCTTCTGCTCCCTCCCTCCCTCCCTCCCTCCCTCCCTCCCTCCACAGTGGTTTCAGTACGGAGGTTGTATTCTACACTACAGGTACGCTGCTCTCCTGCCCCCTGGCACCGCGGCTGCTGCGGGCGGGCGTCTCCTGGGTAACCCTGGAGTGGGGCCGTCCCGAGGGCAGCGCCAACGAGGAGCTAATCACATACACACTCGAGATCCAGGAGGACAATACCGTAAGTCACACACACAGATATAATGATGCGCACACACACATGTACAGCAAAACGTCCGTTTAAAGGTTAATTGAGAACGTTTGACCTTCCAGGGAACAGACTTTCATCCAAAGTACACTGGAGACAAGCTAACCTCCACAGTGCAAGGCCTGAAGAGGAGCACACAGTACAAATTCAGGGTAAGGGTGTGTCTGTCTGTGAGGTTTTAGGGCGGCGAAATGGTGTCTGGGTGTGTGTTACCGTGGAAACGGAAAAGGCTTGTATTCTGCTAGATAGACACAGTGATTGGTGTCATCGTGTGCACGAGCACACGCACACTACACAATCTGTCACCGTTGAGCAGCCATACAACCACCGTCAGCCTGTCCTCTGTGGAAATACCTGCAATTTACTGCTAAACTAAGCAAAAAAAGAAACGTCCTCTCACTGTCAACTGTGTTTATTTTCAGCAAACTTAACGTGTGTAAATATTTGTATGAACATAACAAGATTCAACAACTGAGACATAAACTGAACAAGTTCCACAGATATGTGACTAACAGAAATGGAATAATGTGTCCCTGAACAAAGGGGGGGTCAAAATCAAAAGTAACAGTCAGTATCTGGTGTGGCCACCAGCTGCATTAAGTACTGCAGTGCATCTCCTCCTCATGGACTGCACCAGATTTGCCAGTTCTTGCTGAGAGATGTTACCCAACTCTTCCACCAAGGCACCTGCAAGTTCCCGGACATTTCTGGGGGGAATGGCCCTAGCCCTCACCCTCCGATCCAACAGGTCCCAGACGTGCTCAATGGGATTGAGATCCGGGCTCTTCGCTGGCCATGGCAGAACACTGACATTCCTGTCTTGCAGGAAATCATGCACAGAACGAGCAGTATGGCTGGTGGCATTGTCATGCTGGAGGGTCATGTCAGGATGAACCTGCAGGAAGGGTACCACATGAGGGAGGAAGATGTCTTCCCTGTAACGCACAGCGTTGAGATTGCCTGCAATGACAACAAGCTTAGTCCGATGATGCTGTGACACACCGCCCCAGACCATGACGGACCCTCCACCTCTAAATCGATCCCGCTCCAGAATACAGGACTCGGTGTAACGCTCATTCCTTCGACGATAAACGCGAATCTGACCATCACCCCTGGTGAGACAAAACCGTGACTCGTCAGTGAAGAGCACTTTTTGCCAGTCCTGTCTGGTCCAGCGACGGTGGGTTTGTGCCCATAGGCGACGTCGTTGCCGGTGATGTCTGGTGAGGACCTGCCTTACAACAGGCCTACAACCACATATTACAGTCAAATATACAGGATACTAACATTCCATTCCAGCTAAACACTGTATGTATAGTGTTTTGCAAAGAAACACATTTTTAAAAACATCTAAGATCTATTAATAAAAAATATGAGAACAGTAATATTTTACACACACATGAAGGTACGCATAAGCAATCATTTTTGATAAAAAAACAAATGTGTAAAATTAGTGGATATAGCGTTTTGTAAATAAACTGATTGTTTTTGTTACAGTGACCAGCTGCCCAGTAGGAAATCCTGTTGATGTAGTGACTCATTGATTAGAGAGTGGACTAGAGCATCTCTCTCTTTTCCCTTCCATTCAATCCTCTCTCTCTGTACTGTCCATTAGTTGAGGGAATATATGGGAGAGAGAGGGAGGCAGGGAGAGAGAGAGGGAGGCAGGGAGAGTGGGAGAGGGAGGGGGACAGGGAGAGTGAGGGGAAAAGAGAGAGGGAGGCAGGGAGGGAGAGAGGGAGGCAGGTAGGGAGAGAGAGAGGGAGGCAGGTAGGGAGGGAGAGGGAGAGAGGGAGGCAGGTAGGGAGGGAGAGAGGGGGGGCAGGTAGGGAGGGAGAGTGGGAGAGAGAGAGGGAGGGGACAGGGAGGGGGACATGGAGAGTGGGGGAGGGAGGGAGAGAGAGGGAGGCAGGTAGGGAGGGAGAGAGGGGGGGCAGGGAGGGAGAGAGAGGGAGGCAGGTAGGGAGGGAGAGAGAGGGAGGCAGGTAGGGAGGGAGGGAGAGAGGGGGGGCAGGTAGGGAGGGAGAGTGGGAGAGAGAGAGGGAGGGGACAGGGAGGGGGGCAGGGAGAGTGGGGGAGGGAGGGAGGGAGAGAGAGAGAGGGAGGTGACAGGGAGGGGGGCAGGGAGAGTGGGGGAGGGAGGGAGGGAGAGAGAGAGAGGTGACAGGGAGGGGGGCAGGGAGAGTGGGGGAGGGAGGGAGGGAGAGAGAGAGAGGGAGGTGACAGGGAGGGGGGCAGGGAGAGTGGGGGGAGGGAGGGAGGGAGAGAGAGAGAGGGAGGTGACAGGGAGGGGGGCAGGGAGAGTGGGGGAGGGAGGGAGGGAGGAGAGAGAGAGGGAGGGTGACAGGGAGAGGGGCAGGGAGAGTGGGGGAGGGAGGGAGGGAGAGAGAGAGAGGGAGGGGACAGGGAGGGGGGCAGGGAGAGTGGGGGAGGGAGGGAGGGAGAGAGAGAGAGGGAGGGGACAGGGAGGGGGGCAGGGAGAGTGGGGGAGGGAGGGAGGGAGGGAGGGAGAGAGAGAGAGAGGGAGGGGACAGGGAGGGGGGCAGGGAGAGTGGGGGAGGGAGGGAGGGAGGGAGAGAGAGAGAGGGAGGGGACAGGGAGGGGGGCAGGGAGAGTGGGGGAGGGAGGGAGGGAGGGAGAGAGAGAGAGGGAGGGGACAGGGAGGGGGGCAGGGAGAGTGGGGGAGGGAGGGAGGGAGGGAGAGAGAGAGAGGGAGGGGACAGGGAGGGGGGCAGGGAGAGTGGGGGAGGGAGGGAGGGAGGGAGAGGGAGAGAGAGAGGGAGGGGGCAGGGAGGGGGGCAGGGAGAGTGGGGGAGGGAGGGAGGGAGAGAGAGAGGGAGAGAGAGAGGGAGGGGACAGGGAGGGGGGCAGGGAGAGTGGGGGAGGGAGGGAGAGAGAGAGGGAGGGGACAGGGAGGGGGGCAGGGAGAGTGGGGGAGGGAGGGGACAGGGAGGGGGGCAGGGAGAGTGGGGGAGGGAGGGAGAGAGAGAGAGAGGGAGGGGACAGGGAGGGGGGCAGGGAGAGTGGGGGAGGGAGGGAGAGAGAGAGAGAGAGAGAGAGGGAGGTGACAGGGAGGGGGGCAGGGAGAGTGGGGGAGGGAGGGAGAGAGAGAGAGAGAGGGAGGTGACAGGGAGAGTGAGGGAGAGAGAGAGAGAGAGAGAGAGAGAGGGAGGGAGAGAGAGAGGGAGAGAGAGGGAGAGAGAGAGGTGAATAGAGAGGCTTGGGTGTTTTTGTTGTTGTTGTTGTTGTTGTTGTGTGTTCTCTGAATGGCAGGTTGCACTTAAAGTCATCCAATCTGCACAGCAAGGCAGGCATTTACATCACACAAAAGAGCACAGGCAATGCCAATAGCCACCAGCACAGACCGCTGCAAAACATATACAGTACAATACAAGTCATTATAGTCAGCAGTGGGATTTATTTGGAAACTTTCTTTAGAACTATGGCTTTTATAAAGAGGTGATCATTTATAGCAGTTTATTGGATAATGTGCCATCTATTTCAAATGTACAATCAATACATACAAAATAAAAATATTTGCCCCTCTCTTTCTCTCTCTCTCTCTCTCTCTCTCTCTCTCTCTCTCCCTCTCCCTCTCCCTCTCCCTCTCTCTCTCTCTCTCTCTCTCTCTCTCTCTCTCTCTCTCTCTCTCTCTCTCTCTCTCTCTCTCCTCTCTCTCCCTCTCTGCAGCTGATAGCGTCTAACGTGGAGGGTGGCAGTAAACCCAGTGAGGTGTTGGTGTGTACTACCAGTCCTGATAAACCTGGACCCCCTTCTCCCCCCAGAGTCACTACCACTACATCTTATGGCTTCACCATCACCTGGGGTAAACACACAAACACACGTGCATGTTTTCAGTGTGATTACGCTGTATCAATGGAGTTGTGAAACATAATGAACAAACATAAAGTAAGTACTATTTTGTCTTGATTTCTCTCTCTCTCAATTCAATTCAATTGACTTTATTGACATGGCAAGTTCATTATTACTTACATTGTCAAAGTATACATATAGAAAATTACAAAAAAAATAATAATATATATAATATATATATATTTATATATAAATAAATGGTGGGACCAACAGCAATAATAATAGTAGTAGTGGACATGGGATTACCATTAACAACAACTACAACAGCAATATTAATCAGAACAACAATACATTAAAACAATGGTAGTAGACCAGTGTCAACATGACTAAGACACATGACCTGGTATGAAAGACAAAACTAAACAAGATGGGAAATATTATCCACATTACATTGCACTTTTTACTGGCTGTCCCTCAGGTTGTGGCAGGAGGACACATATTTGGCTGCCAAAACTGCACATTTTGGCTTTTCACCCAATAAATATTAGATTTTTTTCTTAATCTTTTATAGTTTAAAATTCTTTGTATTGAATTATAATTTTGGGAAAGAAATATTCTCTTAGGTCTGAGTATTTGTCACAGTGTAATAGGAAATGCAGCTCTGTCTCTACCTCTCCCCTGGAGCAGAGTGAGCACAGACTGTCCTCTCTGGGCAGCCAGGTTTGTCTGTGACGACCGGTCTCTATAGCCAGACTGTCCTCTCAGGGCAGCCAGGTTTGTCTGTGACGACCGGTCTCTATAGCCAGACTGTCCTCTCTGGGCAGCCAGGTTTGTCTGTGACGACCGGTCTCTATAGCCAGACTGTCCTCTCTGGGCAGCCAGGTTTGTCTGTGACGACGGGGCTCTATAGCCAGACTGTCCTCTCTGGGCAGCCAGGTTTGTCTGTGACGACCGGTCTCTATAGCCAGACTGTCCTCTCTGGGCAGCCAGGTTTGTCTGTGACGACCGGTCTCTATAGCCAGACTGTCCTCTCTGGGCAGCCAGGTTTGTCTGTGACGACCGGTCTCTATAGCCAGACTGTCCTCTCTGGGCAGCCAGGTTTGTCTGTGACGACCGGTCTCTATAGCCAGACTGTCCTCTCTGGGCAGCCAGGTTTGTCTGTGACGACCGGTCTCTATAGCCAGACTGTCCTCTCTGGGCAGCCAGGTTTGTCTGTGACGACCGGTCTCTATAGCCAGACTGCTCTCTGAGTCTGTACGTAGTCAGTGTTTTCCTCAGTTTTCTATCAGTCACAGTGGTTAGATAGTCTGCCACCAAGTACTGTCTGTTTAGAGCCAAATAGCATTGACGTTTACTTAGATTTTTTGTGGTGTCTTTCCAATAGGTGATATATTTTTCTTTTTGTTTTGTGATGATTTGGTTGGGCCAGATTTTCTGAGTGCTGTCCTGAGGCTCTATGGGGTTGTCATCTCTTGACATTGTAGAGCTGTGTGAATGAAATGTTTTGGGGTCACTTGTTTTTAGATGATTGTAAAATTTGATGGCTCTTTTTTCTATTCGAATGAGAAGGGGGTATTGGCCCAATTCTGCTCTACATGCGTTATTTGGGAGTTTTTCTTTGCACTTGCAATACAGTCTTGCAAAACTCTGCATGCAGTATTTCAATTGGATGTTTGTCCCATTTGGTGAATTCAATATTAGAGATTGGACCTCATACTTCACTGCCATACAGAGCAATTGGTTCTTTAACCGATTGGAACATTTTGAGCCAGATTCTAATTGGAATTTCGATGTTAATGTTCCTTTTAATGGCATAGAATGCTCTTCTTGCTTTGTCTCTCAGCTCATTCACAGCCATGTGAAAGCTACCTGTGTTGCTGATATTTAGTCCTAGATATGTGTCGTTTTTGGTGTGTTCTAATAGAACTGTGTCCAAATAGAATTTATATTTGTCATCCTGATTTCCAGACCTTCACTTGATTTCAGTGTTGTGTAGGGTGATACCAGGTGCTTCCGATTCTTCTAATGTTTTTGCCAATTCATTAATGTAGATGTTAAATACTGTTGGACTTATTGGGCAGCCCTGTTTCACTCCCCGTCCCTGAGAGAAGTCTGTTTGCTTGTTGCCAATTTTAACCGCACATTTGTTTTTAGTGTACATTGATTTAATAACATCATATGTTTTCCCTCCAATACCACTTTCTATTAGTTTATAAAAATGGCCTTTGTGCCAAATTGAATCAAATGCTTTCTTGAAATCTACATAACATGAGTAGATTTTGCCTTTGTTTTGGTTTACTTGTTTGTCAATTAGAGTGTGGAGGGTGTAAATGTGGTCTGTTGTACGATCATTTTTTAGAAATCCAATCTGGCTTCTGCTCAGGACATTGTGTTCGTCAAGGAAATGGTGTAGTCTGCTATTTATAATACTGCAGAGAATTTTCCCCAAATTTCTGTTAACGCAAATTCCTCTGTAATTATTTGGGTCAAATTTGTCAAAATTTTTATAGATTGGTGTGATCAATCCCTGGTTCCAAATATCTCTGTCTTTCTCTCTCTCTCTCTCTCTCTCTCTCTCTCTCTCTCTCTCTCTAGATCCTCCCCAGGACAATGGAGGTTCAGAAGTTCTGACGTATCTGCTGGAGCTCTCAGAAGGCAGCTGTGACGGTACAACACTCTGTCCTTCTCTGTTTTAGTTTTCAAGTCAACCACCATTAGTCTTACTTCCGCAGAAATACCTGCAATGCACTGCTATATAAACACCAGCAATGCACTGCTATATAAACACCAGTAATATACTGCTATATAAACACCAGTAATATACTGCTATATAAACACCAGCAATGCACTGCTATATAAACACCAGCAATGCACTGCTATATAAACACCAGTAATGTACTGCTATATAAACACCAGTAATTTACTGCTATATAAACACCAGCAATGCACTGCTATATAAACACCAGTAATGTACTGCTATATAAACACCAGTAATTTACTGCTATATAAACACCAGCAATGCACTGCTATATAAACACCAGCAATATACTGCTATATAAACACCAGCAATGTACTGCTATATAAACACCAGTAATTTACTGCTATATAAACACCAGTAATATACTGCTATATAAACACCAGCAATGCACTGCTATATAAACACCAGCAATGCACTGCTATATAAACACCAGCAATGTACTGCTATATAAACACCAGCAATGTACTGCCATATAAACACCAGTAATTTACTGCTATATAAACACCAGTAATTTACTGCTATATAAATACCAGTAATTTACTGCTATATAAACACCAACTATATAAACACCAGCAATGTACTGCAATATAAACACCAGTAATGTACTGCTTTATAAACACAAGCAATGTACTGCTGTATAAACACCAGCAATTTACTGGTACATAAACACCAGCAATTTACTGGTATGAAAACAACAACTATGTACTGCTATATAAACACCAGCAATTTACAGGTATATAAACACCAACAATGTACTGCTATATAAACACCAGAAATTTACTGGTATACAAACACCAGCAATGTACTGCTATATTAACACCAGCAATTTACTAGTATATAAACACCAGCATTTTACTGGTATACAAACACCAGCAATTTACTGGTACACAAACACCACTAATTTACCGATATATAAACACTAGTAATTTACTGGTACATAAACCCCACAATTTACTGGTACATAAACACCAGCAGTTTACTGGTATGAAAACAACAACTATGTACTGCTATATAAACACCAGCAATTTACAGGTATATAAACACCAACAATGTACTGCTATATAAACACCAGAAATTGACTGCTATACAAACACCAGCAATGTACTGCTATATTAACACCAGCAATTTACTAGTATATAAACACCAGCAATTTACTGGTATACAAACAACAGCAATTTACTGGTACACAAACACCAGTAATTTACCGATATATAAACACTAGTAATTTACTGGTACATAAACACCAGCAATTTACTGGTATACAAACACCAGCAATGTGCTGCTACATAAACACCAGTCAATTACTGCTATATAAACACCAGCAATTTACTGCTATATCAACACCGACTATATAAACACCAGCAATTTACTGGTATAAAAACACCAGCAATTTACTGGTATACAAACACCAGCAATTTACTGGTATATAAACACCAGCAATTTACAGGTATACAAACACCAGCAATGTACTGCTATATAAACACCAGCAATTTACTGGTATGTAAACTCCAGCATTTTACTGGTATATAAACACCAGCATTTTACTGGTATACAAACACCAGTAATTTACTGGTACACAAACAACAGTAATTTACTGATATATAAACACCAGTAATTTACTGCTATATAAACACCAGCAATTTAATGGTATATAAACCCAAACTATATAAACATCAGCAATTTACTGGTATACAAACACCAGTAATTTACTGATATATAAACATCAGTACTTTACTGCTATATAAACACCAGCAATTTAATGGTATATAAACACAAACTATATAAACATCAGCAATTTACTGGTATATAAACACCAGCAATGTACTGCTATATAAACACCAGCAATGTATTGCTATATAAACACCAGCAATATACTGCTATATAAACACCAGAAATTACTGGTATACAAATACCTGCAATGTACTGCTATATAAACACCAGCAATTTAATGGTATATAAACACGAACTATATAAACACCAGCAATTTTCTGGTATACAAACACCAGCAATATACTGCTATATAAACACCAGCAATTACTGGTATACAAACAGCAGCAATTTACTGCTATATAAACACCAACTATATAAACACCAGCATTTTACTGCTATATATACTTCAGCAATTTACTGCCATATATACTTCAGCAATTTACTGGTATATAAACACCAGCAATCTATTGCTATATAAACACCAGCAATATACTGCTATATAAACACCAGCAATTACTGGTATACAAACACCAGCAATTTACTGGTATACAAACACCAGCAATTTACTGATATACAAACACCAGCAATTTACTGCTATATAAACACCAGCAATTTAATGGTATATAAACACGAACTATATAAACACCAGCAATTTTCTGGTATACAAACACCAGCAATATACTGCTATATAAACACCAGCAATTACTGGTATACAAACAGCAGCAATTTACTGCTATATAAACACCAACTATATAAACACCAGCATTTTACTGCTATATAAACATTAGCAATTTAATGGTATAGAAACACCAGCAATGTACTGCTATATAAACACCAGCAATGTACTGCTATATAAACACCAACATTGTACTGCTATATATACTCCAGCAATTTACTCCTATACAAACACCAGCAATGTATTGCTATATAAACACCAGCAATATACTGCTATATAAACACCAGCAATTACTGGAATACAAACACCAGCAATGTATTGCTATATAAACACCAGCAATATACTGTTATATAAACACCAGCAATTTACTGGTATAGAAACATTAGCAATTTACTGGTATAGAAACACCAGCAATGTACTGTTATATAAACACCAGCAATTTACTGCTATATACACTCCAGCAATTTAGTGGTATATAAACACCAACAATTTACTGCTATATAAACACCAGCAATCTATTACTATATAAACACCAGCAATCTATTACTATATGAACACCAGCAATATACTGTTATATAAACACCAGCAATTACTGGTATACAAACACCAGCAATTTACTGGTATACAAACACCAGCAATGTACTGCTATATAAACACCAGCAATTTACTGCTATATA
>NW_021822689.1:0-77500 GCF_901001165.1 Salmo trutta
GTCAACAGTCGTCGGAGCTGCCCGTCAGTCAACGTCGTCGGAGCTGCCGTCAGTCAACAGTCGTCGGAGCTGCCCGTCAGTCAACATCGTCGGAGCTGCCCGTCAGTCAACAGTCGCCGGAGGGTCAGACTGCTCTGAACTGCCGGAGTGGTCAGACTGCGCTGAACTGCCGGAGTGGCCAGACTGCGCTGAACTGCCGGAGTGGCCAGACTGCGCTGAACTGCCGGATGGCCAGACTGCGCTGAACTGCCGGAGTGGCCAGACTGCGCTGAACTGCCGGAGTGGCCAGACTGCGCTGAACTGCCGGAGTGGCCAGACTGCGCTGAACTGCCGGAGTGGCCAGACTGCGCTGAACTGCCGGAGTGGCCAGACTGCCCTGAACTGCCGGAGTGGCCAGACTGCCCTGAACTGCCGGAGTGGCCAGACTGCCCTGAACTGCCGGAGTGGCAGACTGCCCTGAACTGCCGGAGTGGCCAGACTGCCCTGAACTGCCGGAGTGGAGGTGGCCAGACTGCCCTGAACTGCCGGAGTGGCCAGACTGCCCTGAACTGCCGGAGTGGCCAGACTGCCCAGACTGCCCCGCTGACAGGACTAGGCCCTGAAAACTGCGGAGTGGCCAGACTGCCCATGAACTGCCGGAGTGGCCAGACTGCCCTGAACTGCCGGTAGTGGCCAGGACTGCCCAGACTGGCCCCGAGCGGACAGACTGCCCCTGACCTGCCCGAGTTGCCAGACTGCCCTGACCTGCCCGAGTGCCAGACTGCCCTGACCGTCCCGAGTTTGCCAAATGCCTGACCGTCCCGAGCTGCCAGACTGCCCAGACAGCCTGGAACGGCCTGAGCCGGAGCCGCCTCCAATTAGGTGGTGTTGGGGAGGGGGGGTGTAGCACAGTGCCGTCGTTAGGCGCAGCCACCCTCCCTTCCCTCCCTTTAGTAAGGGGGAATTTTTCTTTTAGGTATTGTTTGGGGGTATTTTTTTTTGTTTGTTTTTGTTTTTAAGGTGCTTCTGGGGTAGCACCTTTAAGGGGGGGGTACTGTCACGTCCTGGCCAGTATATAAGGTTAATTGTTTGTAGTTTGGTCAGGGCGTGACAGAGGGTATTTGTTTTATGTGGTTCAGGGTGGTGTGTTTGGTTTAAGGGTGTTTGTTTAGTAATTCCGGGTGTTGGTTTGTTTAGGTATTTCTATGTGGAGTCTAGTATGTCTGTTTCTATGTCTGGTGAATTGGTGTTGGGACTCTCAGTTGAAGGCAGGTGTTTTCTATCTGCCTTTGATTGAGAGTCTCATAAATGAGGGTGTGTTTGTGTTTGTGTTTTGTGGGTGATTGTTCTGTGTAAGCACTATGCTTTGACAGACTGTTAGTTGTTCGTATTTTGTTATTTTTGTATGTTCATTTTTGTAGTGAATAAAAATCAAGATGAGCATTCACGAACCTGCTGCGTATTGGTCCACATTTTCCGATGACGATTTCGTTATCTCGTCAGAGGACGAAGACAACCGTGACACACTGCCTCATTAAGGTGTCCAGTTGAGCTTATTTTTAAACCTAAGTAATTGTAGTGTGTACAGTACTCTATATATTTTGTACCAATTGAGAACTTTGGTCTAATTCCCTGAGATCTGGATCTTCTCTGGAAAATCATTATTTTAGTCTTTTTGGGGTTTACTGCCAGGGCCCAGGTCTGGCAGTACTGCTCTAGCAGGTCCAGGCTCTGCTGTAGGCCATGTGCTGTGGGTGACAGCAGGCATAGGTCATCTGCGAAGAGTAGGCATTTAACTTCTGAATTGTGGAGACTAACACCAGGGGCTGAGGATTTTTCTAGAATAGTGGCCAATTCGTTAATGTAAATATTGAAGAGTGCAGGGCTCAGATTGCAACCCTGACGAAGGCCCCGCCCCTGGTTAAAGAATTCTGTTCTTTTCTTACCAATTTTAATGCTGCACGTATTGCCAGTATACATTGATTTAATTATGTCATATGTTTTTCCCCCTACACCACTTTCAATAACTTTGTAGAACAGTCCTGTATGCCAAATAGAATCAAATGCTTTTTGGAAGTCGATAAAGCAAGCGTATATTTTGGTATTATTTTGGTGGACATGTTTATCTATCAGGGTGTGTAAGGTGTAAATATGATCAGTTGTGCGATGTTTTGGTGTAAATCCAATTTGGCTTTTACTCAAGACATTGTGCTTATTAACGAAGTTTAGAACTCTTACATTTATAATACTACAGAAAACCTTCCCCAGGTTACTGTTCACACAAATGCCTCTGTAATTGTTAGGGTCAAATTTGTCTCCGTTCTTAAAGATTGGGGTTATGAGTCCTTGATTCCAGATGTCAGGGAAATAACCTACACTCAGGATCAAATGAAACAGTTTTAATATAGCCAATTGAAATTTTGCACTAGTGAGTTTGAGCATCTCATTTAGGATGCCATCAGGTCCGCATGCTTTTTTAAATTTGAGAGCCTGAAGTTTCTTATAGAGCTCCTGGTCAGTAATTGGGGAGTCCAATGGGTTTTGATTGTCCTTTATAGCTTTTTCTAATCCATTCAACTTCTCATGGATTTGGCGTTGTTCTGCGTTTGTGTCAATTTGAACGGTGTTGTAGAGTGTTTTGAAATGGGTTGTCCATATGTCACCATTTTGTATCGCTAATTCCTCGTTTAGATTTTTTTTCTTTTTTTCCAATTTTGCCAAAAGTTGTTTGTGTTTATGGACTCCTCAATTAATATCAGCTGCTTGCTGTTGTATTGCGCTTTTTTGGTTGTACGTTTATAGAGTTTTAAAGTCTCACAGTAATGAAGGCGTAATTCACCATTATTTGGGTCTCTGTGCTTTTGGTTGGATAGTGTTCTAAGTTTTTTCCTTATAATTTTACAATCTGCATCAAACCAGTTGTCATCTGTGATTTTTTTTGTTTTGTTTTTTATCAATTTCAATTGTGCTTCTTTTGCCATTTGCCTGAATATATAGTTGATGTTTCGTACTGCTAGATTGATGCCTTCTTTACTGTGAGTGAATGTGGTATCCAGAAAGTTATCTAAGAGTGTTTGGATATTTTGGTTCCAGGTTGCTTTCTGATATTCTTCTGTGCTGTTTTGGGCCCATCTGTATGAATTTCTGATGTTGTACAGCTTACTGGGCTGTGAATGTGTGGTTGTTTCCAGGTCTGTTCTTTTGAGGAACAACGTAATTTGGCTGTGATCAGACAGAGGTGTTAGTGGCTTGACAGTGAATGAGCTGAGAGAGAAAGGGTCCATGTCTGTGATCATATAGTCAGTCTACTGTACTGTGGCCAAGAGGTGAGCAGTAGGTGAATCTCCCCAAAGAGTCCCCCCGTAACCTACCATTGACAAAGTACAGACCCAGGCTTCTACAGAGCTGCAAAAGATCCCTTCCGTTTTTGTTGACGGTGCTGTCACTGTTGTTTCTATGGGGGAGATGAAGACAGTTAGAAACAGTATGGCCTGTAATAAAGCTGTCCCCTTGTGTGCTCGTTAGATCAGGTAGTGTTCCTGTGCGCGCATTTGTGTCCCCACAGATGAGCACATTTCCCTGGGCCTGGAAATGGCACATCTCTTCCTCAAGGGTGGGGAAGATCTCCTCTGAGTAATATGGGGATTCTGAGGGGGGGATATATATTGCGCAAAGGAACACATTTTTTTCTGTCAGTACAAGTTCTTTTTTTAGTTGTAACCAAATGTGATATTTGCCAATTTTGAGGGGATCAATTAGATTTTCTAGTTGGGATTTGTACCAAATGATCAATCCTCCAGAGTCTCTGCCTCTATTGACAGAGCTGTGTTTCTGTGATGGCACGATTACCTCTCTGTAGCCTGTGGGACAGTGAGTGACAACGTCAGCCTTACACCATGATGACGTCAACATCTTTAAGATTTTTGTTGAACTCCAGTGCTAAACTCTTCAGACCAAAGGTTGATGAGTTTAGGCCCTGAATGTTCCACATGCTAACTGATAGCGATTTCATGTTGCAAAAAGAAAGAATAGCAGTCAGAAATACAGTAACTACTAACTAATAACTTGTTAAGAGTGAGATAAACAGGATATCAGCTAACATTTATTCTGTTATATATATATACACTGCTCAAAAAAATAAAGGGAACACTAAAATAACACATCCTAGATCTGAATGAATGAAATAATCTTATTAAATACTTTTTTCTTTACATAGTTGAATGTGCTGACAACAAAATCACACAAAAATAATCAATGGAAATCCAATTTATCAACCCATGGAGGTCTGGATTTGGAGTCACACTCAAAATTAAAGTGGAAAACCACACTACAGGCTGATCCAACTTTAAAACAAGTCAAAATGAGGCTCAGTAGTGTGTGTGGCCTCCACGTGCCTGTATGACCTCCCTACAACGCCTGGGCATGCTCCTGATGAGGTGGCGGAAGGTCTCCTGAGGGATCTCCTCCCAGACCTGGACTAAAGCATCCGCCAACTCCTGGACAGTTTGTGGTGCAACGTGACGTTGGTGGATGGAGCGAGACATGATGTGCCAGATGTGCTCAATTGGATTCAGGTCTGGGGAACGGGCGGGCCAGTCCATAGCATCAATGCCTTCCTCTTGCAGGAACTGCTGACACACTCCAGCCACATGAGGTCTAGCATTGTCTTGCATTAGGAGGAACCCAGGGCCAACCGCACCAGCATATGGTCTCACAAGGGGTCTGAGGATCTCATCTCGGTACCTAATGGCAGTCAGGCTACCTCTGGCGAGCACATGGAGGGCTGTGCGGCCCCCCAAAGAAATGCCACCCCACACCATGACTGAACCACCGCCAAACCGGTCATGCTGGAGGATGTTGCAGGCAGCAGAACGTTCTCCATGGCGTCTCCAGACTGTCATGTCTGTCACGTGCTCAGTGTGAACCTGCTTTCATCTGTGGCGGATTTGCCAATCTTGGTGTTCTCTGGCAAATGCCAAACATCCTGCACGGTGTTGGGCTCTAAGCCCAACCCCCACCTGTGGACGTCGGGCCCTCATACCACCCTCATGGAGTCTGTTTCTGACCGTTTGAGCAGACACATGCACATTTGTGGCCTGCTGGAGGTCATTTTGCAGGGCTCTGGCAGTGCTCCTCCTGCTCCTCCTTGCACAAAGGCGGAGGTAGCGGTCCTGCTGCTGGGTTGTTGCCCTCCTACGGCCTCCTCCACATCTCCTGATGTACTGGCCTGTCTCCTGGTAGCGCCTCCATGCTCTGGACACTACGCTGACAGACACAGCAAACCTTCTTGCCACAGCTCGCATTGATGTGCCATCCTGGATGAGCTGCACTACCTGAGCCACTTGTGTGGGTTGTAGACTCTGTCTCATGCTACCACTAGAGTGAAAGCACCGCCAGCATTCAAAAGTGACCAAAACATCAGCCAGGAAGCATAGGAACTGAGAAGTGGTCTGTGGTCCCCACCTGCAGAACCACTCCTTTATTGGGGGTGTCTTGCTAATTGCCTATAATTTCCACCTATTGTCTATTCCATTTGCACAACAGCATGTGAAATTTATTGTCAATCAGTGTTGCTTCCTAAGTGGACAGTTTGATTTCACAGAAGTGTGATTGACTTGGAGTTACATTGTGTTGTTTAAGTGTTCCCTTTATTTTTTGAGCAGTATATATATATAAATATTCCTATTCATTGAACAAGTAAATACTAGTACAATAGGTGTGTGTGTGTGTGTGTGTGTGTGTGTGTGTGTGTGTGTGTGTGTGTGTGTGTGTGTGTGTGTGTGTGTGTGTGTGTGTGTGTGTGTGTGTGTGGTGTGTGTGTATGCGTCCGTGTGTGTTTAGTGCAGTTTAGTGCAGATGTATTGGAGGAGCTGTTTAATCTCACTTAATCCTACAGGGTTCTCCTGTCCTCTGACGACCTCTGCGTAGCTGCGCTGGTCTTGCTGTTGGGCCCTGTGGAGTGGAGGAGGGCCAGGTCTGGGCCGGGGGGCTTCCAGGTCTGGGCCGGGGGGCTTCCTCTGGTCTGGTAAAGGTGGTGGTCTGGTGTGGGGTAGTAGGCTGGGCCCGGTCCAGTCTGGCAAAGCCGATGGAAGTGGTGATGCTCTGGGGGTGGGTGGGGCCTGTGGGGTGCACTGGGTCTGGTGTGGCGTTGAAGGGGCCTGGGGCTCCTTGGTGGTGCAGTGGTCTGGTAGGGGTCTCTGGGTGCTCCTCTGTCCAGTACAGCATGGGGTGTTTGTCTACCAAGTGCTACGTCCTTTAGGGACTTGGCAAACATCCCTACTGTCTGCTTCCTCAGGTGGGAGTGGTCGTGCAGATGCTCTGGGGTGATTGTTGGGTGGTGAGCAACGTGTACGTTCGGGAGTAGGCCACACCCTCTGGTGATGTCAGCGTTGACTTTCTGAATGGTACGGGGATGAAAGTCTTTGCGGGGCAGCAGAGTGGAGATGGTGATGTGGGAGTTGGGGAACCACTCAGAGGCCCTCTCTGCTACTCTGTTGACCAGGCTGCCTACTCTCTCCTGCTCCTCTCGCAGGTTGTTGGTGCCGGTGTGAATAATGATGTGGCCTGGTGTGCCAAAGTCAGGCTAGGACAGGATGTGGAGTGCATCTTGTGTTTTTGGGGGAAGAGTTTATCTTCTTGGATGAATTTCCCATTTGAGTCAATGAGGATGGCCACCTCAGTGGGTTTTACCAGATTAGTGCGTTTACGGTCTGGGGCTGGAGTACACAGGGCCTGTGTACATGGAGGGGTGTGTGGGGCTGGGGTACACAGGGCCTGTGTACATGGAGGGGTGTGTGGGGCAGGGGTACACAGGGCCTGTGTACATGGAGGGGTGTGTGGGGGTGTGTCAGGGGGGGCCAGAGAACTTCTCTCTGTAGTAGGTGTCTCCATGTGGGCCTCTTTGTTGACTGGGGGTGTGGGTAAAGTGTTGTCGATATGGGGGGGGATTGTGGGTAAAGGTGGGTCAGTGGGGTTGTTAGGGGTGGTGAGGGGCTGCAGCTTCTCTCTGGGAGTCTCTACAGTCTGTTCTCTGTGCTGTAGCACCCTCTTGATGACAGACAACTCCTTTGCCATCTCCTCCTTTACCTGCACTAGCTCTTTCCTCATGGTGGCCTTTACCTCCTCAAGCGCTGTGGTAAGACTCTCCCTGTATGTGTTCTGACTCTCTCTGTGTGTGTTCTGACTCTCTCTGTGTGTGTTCTGACTCTCTCTGTATGTGTTCTGACTCTCACTGTGTGTGTTCTGACTCTCCCTGTATGTGTTCTGACTCTCTCTGTGTGTGTTCTGACTCTCCCTGTATGTGTTCTGACTCTCTCTGTGTGTGTTCTGACTCTCTCTGTATGTGTTCTGACTCTCTCTGTGTGTGTTCTGACTCTCCCTGTATGTGTTCTGACTCTCTCTGTGTGTGTTCTGACTCTCCCTGTATGTGTTCTGACTCTCTCTGTGTGTGTTCTGACTCTCTCTCTCTCTGTGTGTTTCAGCCATGAGAACTCTAGTGGGTACTACCGTACGTCCGTCTACTTCCTGTCTAAGATATTCGCTGACCTCATCCCTAACCGTATTGTACCTATCTTCATCTTCTCAGCCATCGCCTACTATATGATGGGTATGAAACACACACAGACACACACACAGGTCAGAACACACACACACAGGTCAGAACACACACAACACACACAGGTCAGAACACACACACACACACACAGGTCAGAACACACACAACACACAGGTCAGAACACACACAACACACACAGGTCAGAACACACACAACACACACAGGTCAGAACACACACACACACACAGGTCAGAACACACACAACACACACAGGTCAGAACACACACACACAGGTCAGAACACACACAACACACACAGGTCAGAACACACACAACACACACACACACAGGTCAGAACACACACACACACACACACACACAGGTCATTAATCATCCTTCCTTCTATGATAAAATGTCTCTCTCCCTCCCTCTCTCCCTCCCTCCCTCCCTCCCCTCCCTCCCTCCACCAGGTCTGAAGCCAGCCTTCACAGCGTTCCTGCTCTTTGCGCTGACGATGTCCCTGGTCAGTCTAGCTGGGGTCAGTCTAGCGTTCCTGGTATCAGCCTCTGTCTCCTCCTTCGCTATGGCCAACGTCCTCATCGCCCTGCCTTTCGTCTTCATGATGGTGAGAGACACACAAACACACTCAAACACTCAGACACACACTAACTCTCTCTCTCTCTCTAGGTGTTTGGAGGGTTCCTGGTTAACCTTAACACCATGTTGTCCTGGTTGTCATGGTTTCTCTAGGTGTTTGGAGGGTTCCTGGTCAACCTTAACTCCATGTTGTCCTGGTTGTCATGGTTTCTCTAGGTGTTTGGAGGGTTCCTGGTTAACCTTAACACCATGTTGTCATGGTTTCTCTAGGTGTTTGGAGGGTTCCTGGTCAACCTTAACTCCATGTTGTCCTGGTTGTCATGGTTTCTCTAGGTGTTTGGAGGGTTCCTGATCAACCTTAACTCCATGTTGTCCTGGTTGTCATGGTTTCTCTAGGTGTTTGGAGGGTTCCTGGTTAACCTTAACACCATGTTGTCATGGTTTCTCTAGGTGTTTGGAGGGTTCCTGGTTAACCTTAACACCATGTTGTCCTGGTTGTCATGGTTTCTCTAGGTGTTTGGAGGGTTCCTGGTCAACCTTAACTCCATGTTGTCATGGTTGTCATGGTTTCTCTAGGTGTTTGGAGGGTTCCTGGTCAACCTTAACTCCATGTTGTCCTGGTTGTCATGGTTTCTCTAGGTGTTTGGAGGGTTCCTGGTCAACCTTAACTCCATGTTGTCCTGGTTGTCATGGCTGAAATGGATCAGCATCTTCCGCTACGGCCTAGAGGTAGGAGGGAGGGAGGGAGGGAGGGAGGGAGGGAGGGAGGGAGTCTACATGTAATGATCATATTAGAGAGTTGGACAGTCTGATTGATGGTCCTATTAGAGAGTTAGACAGTCTGATTGATGGTCCTATTAGAGAGTTGGACAGTCTGATTGATGGTCCTATTAGAGAGTTAGACAGTCTGATTGATGGTCCTATTAGAGAGTTGGACAGTCTGATTGATGGTCCTATTAGAGAGTTGGACAGTCTGATTGATGGTCCTATTAGAGAGTTGGACAGTCTGATTGATGGTCCTATTAGAGAGTTGGACAGTCTGATGGTCCTATTAGAGAGTTGGACAGTCTGATTGATGGTCCTATTAGAGAGTTGGACAGTCTGATGGTCCTATTAGAGAGTTGGACAGTCTGATTGATGGTCCTATTAGAGAGTTAGACAGTCTGATTGATGGTCCTATTAGAGAGTTGGACAGTCTGATTGATGGTCCTATTAGAGAGTTGGACAGTCTGATTGATGGTCCTATTAGAGAGTTGGACAGTCTGATTGATGGTCCTATTAGAGAGTTGGACAGTCTGATGGTCCTATTAGAGAGTTGGACAGTCTGATTGATGGTCCTATTAGAAAGTTGGACAGTCTGATGGTCCTATTAGAGAGTTGGACAGTCTGATGGTCCTATTAGAGAGTTAGACAGTCTGATGGTCCTATTAGAGAGTTAGACAGTCTGATTGATGGTCCTATTAGAGAGTTGGACAGTCTGATTGATGGTCCTATTAGAGAGTTGGACAGTCTGATTGATGGTCCTATTAGAGAGTTGGACAGTCTGATGGTCCTATTAGAGAGTTGGACAGTCTGATTGATGGTCCTATTAGAGAGTTGGACAGTCTGATGGTCCTATTAGAGAGTTGGACAGTCTGATTGATGGTCCTATTAGAGAGTTAGACAGTCTGATTGATGGTCCTATTAGAGAGTTGGACAGTCTGATTGATGGTCCTATTAGAGAGTTGGACAGTCTGATTGATGGTCCTATTAGAGAGTTGGACAGTCTGATTGATGGTCCTATTAGAGAGTTGGACAGTCTGATGGTCCTATTAGAGAGTTGGACAGTCTGATTGATGGTCCTATTAGAAAGTTGGACAGTCTGATGGTCCTATTAGAGAGTTGGACAGTCTGATGGTCCTATTAGAGAGTTAGACAGTCTGATGGTCCTATTAGAGAGTTGGACAGTCTGATTGATGGTCCTATTAGAGAGTTAGACTGTCTGATTGATGGTCCTATTAGAGAGTTAGACAGTCTGATTGATGGTCCTATTAGAGAGTTGGACAGTCTTATTGATGGTCCTATTAGAGAGTTGGACAGTCTGATTGATGGTCCTATTAGAGAGTTGGACAGTCTGATGGTCCTATTAGAGAGTTGGACAGTCTGATGGTCCTATTAGAGAGTTGGACAGTCTGATTGATGGTCCTATTAGAGAGTTAGACAGTCTGATTGATGGTCCTATTAGAGAGTTGGACAGTCTGATTGATGGTCCTATTAGAGAGTTGGACAGTCTGATTGATGGTCCTATTAGAGAGTTGGACAGTCTGATTGATGGTCCTATTAGAGAGTTGGACAGTCTGATGGTCCTATTAGAGAGTTGGACAGTCTGATTGATGGTCCTATTAGAAAGTTGGACAGTCTGATGGTCCTATTAGAGAGTTGGACAGTCTGATGGTCCTATTAGAGAGTTAGACAGTCTGATGGTCCTATTAGAGAGTTGGACAGTCTGATTGATGGTCCTATTAGAGAGTTAGACTGTCTGATTGATGGTCCTATTAGAGAGTTAGACAGTCTGATTGATGGTCCTATTAGAGAGTTGGACAGTCTGATTGATGGTCCTATTAGAGAGTTGGACAGTCTGATTGATGGTCCTATTAGAGAGTTGGACAGTCTGATGGTCCTATTAGAGAGTTGGACAGTCTGATGGTCCTATTAGAGAGTTGGACAGTCTGATGGTCCTATTAGAGAGTTAGACAGTCTGATTGATGGTCCTATTAGAGAGTTAGACAGTCTGATTGATGGTCCTATTAGAGAGTTGGACAGTCTGATTGACGATCCTATTAGAGAGTTGGACAGTCTAATTGACGATCCTATTGGAGAGTTAGACAGTCTGATTGATGGTCCTATTAGAGAGTTGGACAGTCTGATTGATGGTCCTATTAGAGAGTTGGACAGTCTGATGGTCCTATTAGAGAGTTGGACAGTGTGATGGTCCTATTAGAGAGTTGGACAGTCTGATGGTCCTATTAGAGAGTTGGACAGTCTGACTGATGGTCCTATTAGAGAGTTGGACAGTCTGATGGTCCTATTAGAGAGTTGGACAGTCTGATAGTAATAGTGTGTTTATTCGTTCCCTCTGTCTCCCCATCAGGCTGTGACCATCAATGAGTTTAAAGGACAGATATTCTACAGCAACACAACCATGTAAGTTTTCCTCTCCTTCTTTCATTCTCTCTTTCTCTCTATACTCTCCTTTTATGCTCCTCAGCCATCCATCTAAATGCTGACACCGCCACCGTGTGGCGTGTGGCAGATCTCTGTAATTCAACATCTCTCTCTCTCTCTTTCTCTCTCTCTCTCTCTCTCTCTCTCTCTCTCTCTCTCTCTCTCTCTCTCTCTCTCTCTCAGTCTTCCAGGGGAGGTGTACCTGGAGACCCAGGGAATAGACTACAGTACCTGGGGTTTATGACCTTTAACCCCCCCCCTCTCTCAGTCTTCCAGGGGAGGTGTACCTGGAGACCCAGGGAATAGACTACAGTACCTGGGGTTTATGACCTTTAACCCCCCCCTCTCTCTCAGTCTTCCAGGGGAGGTGTACCTGGAGACCCAGGGAATAGACTACAGTACCTGGGGTTTATGACCTTTAACCCCCCCCCCCCCTCTCTCAGTCTTCCAGGGGAGGTGTACCTGGAGACCTAGGGAATAGACTACAGTACCTGGGGTTTATGACCTTTAACCCCCCCCCCCTCTCTCAGTCTTCCAGAGGAGGTGTACCTGGAGACCCAGGGAATAGACTACAGTACCTGGGGTTTATGACCTTTAACCCCCCCCTCTCTCTCAGTCTTCCAGGGGAGGTGTACCTGGAGACCCAGGGAATAGACTACAGTACCTGGGGTTTATGACCTTTAACCCCCCCCCCCCCTCTCTCTCTCAGTCTTCCAGGGGAGGTGTACCTGGAGACCCAGGGAATAGACTACAGTACCTGGGGTTTATGACCTTTAACCCCCCCCCTCTCTCTCAGTCTTCCAGGGGAGGTGTACCTGGAGACCCAGGGAATAGACTACAGTACCTGGGGTTTATGACCTTTAACCCCCCCCCCCCCCTCTCTCTCAGTCTTCCAGGGGAGGTGTACCTGGAGACCCAGGGAATAGACTACAGTACCTGGGGTTTATGACCTTTAACCCCCCCCCTCTCTCTCAGTCTTCCAGGGGAGGTGTACCTGGAGACCCAGGGAATAGACTACAGTACCTGGGGTTTCTGGCAGAACCATGTAGCTCTGGGTGGGATCATAACGGTGTGTATGGTCTTGGCCTACATACAGCTCAGACGGATCAACCGCTGGAAGTAACACATGAAACTACACCTTCTGGAACAACAGGGACTGTGAAGAGACACACACGCTAGCACACGCACTCTCCACTCTAGTACACTGTAATATTGTTGTATTGTTGTATTGTAAATTTTGTGTTGTAGAAATGTAGTGGTGTAATAATGTTATATGATGTGCTGATCTTGTTTTTTGGTGCCTTACTACAGTCTAAGTCCTGTCTATGCCGAGGGAGGGGTTCTACTGAACTATATGGAATTGTTTTAAGAAGGTCATACCAAGGATCTTTTTGTTATTTGATTTAGAATTTTAAGACTCCTTGAGGCAATATATAAAACAAATATTTGATGAACATTTTTATTTGGCCTTACTGCTGTTAACCTATAGAAACACATTGAATAACAGATTCACTACGTGGAACAACAGAGTCCCAGAACAAAATGTAAAGGAAGTCTGATGTGTCTGTCCTATATCTGAGAGATAAAAGAAAGATCAGGAAACATTTGTATTTTCTTTAACATGTATTTAACCCTAATTAGTGTGTAGCCCAACTGTTCAGACAGAAGTTGGTAGATCGGCTGTACCAACTTCAGACGAGTCCCAAAACTCTTGTGGGGGTCGTAGAGCAAAACGGAGAGCACCATTGTGGTCGTGAGAGTCTAATCTTTCCATAATAGTTTTGAAGGCCAAACTGTTCGGACGCTACAGACGACTTTGTGAGAAGACCAATTTTCAGGATGTCTCATGGTCTGACAAACACCGCTCTAGCTCTGTTCACCTTTCACCTCAGATGAGGAAGTGCGACATCGGCAGAGGTGGTGGATTGAGACACATCCAATGCAAAAAAAACCCAGATATCTCTAGTTTAAACTGACAGATTCTTACAGGGATTTGTGTATTATGCTAATTTGATTTCATTGACTCTAGGGGGTTAATGTGCTTGGACACCAGGAAGAGTAGCTGCTGCCTTGGCAGGAACTAATGGGGATCCATAATAAACCCCAGGAAGAGTAGCTGCTGCCTTGGCAGGAACTAATGGGGATCCATAATAAACCCCAGGAAGAGTAGCTGCTGCCTTGGCGGGAACTAATGGGGATCCATAATAAACCCCAGGAAGAGTAGCTGCTGCCTTGGCAGGAACTAATGGGGATCCATAATAAACCCCAGGATGAGTAGCTGCTGCCTTGGCGGGAACTAATGGGGATCCATAATAAACCCCAGGAAGAGTAGCTGCTGCCTTGGCGGGAACTAATGGGGATCCATAATAAACCCCAGGAAGAGTAGCTGCTGCCTTGACAGGAACTAATGGGGATCCATAATAAATATAAATACACACACTTGTTTTTCTATTGTCATGGGGACGTAAAAATGTTTTCCATTCAAAATCCCATTTTCTCTAACCTAAACCCTTAACCCATAACCCCAAATCTAACTCCTAACCTCAAACCGAACCCCTAATCCCTAACCATAATTATAACCTTAGTTAATTTAACCCTAAACCCTCCACGAGGGAGAATTTTCCTTGTTTTACTATCCTTATGGGGACTTTTGGGAACTTTAGGTCCCCACGAGAATAGAAGAACAAGACAATGTGCAAGCGCGCACGCACACACACACACACACACACACACACGCACGCACGCACGCACGCACGCACGCACACACCCGCACGCACGCACGCACCCGCACGCACGCACACACCCGCACGCACGCACGCACGCACACACACCCACGCACGCACACACACCCACGCACGCACGCACACACCCGCACGCACGCACGCACGCACGCACCCGCACGCACGCACGCACACACACACCCGCACGCACGCACGCACGCACGCACGCACCCGCACGCACACACGCACGCACACACACACGCACGCACGCACGCACACACACCCACGCACGCACACACACCCACGCACGCACACACCCGCACGCACGCACGCACGCACGCACCCGCACGCACGCACGCACACACACACCCGCACGCACGCACGCACGCACGCACCCGCACGCACGCACACGCACGCACGCACGCGCGCACACACACCCACGCACGCACACACCCGCACGCACGCACGCACGCACCCGCACGCACGCACGCACACACACACCCGCACGCACGCACGCACCCGCACGCACGCACGCACGCGCGCGCACGCACGCACGCACGCACGCACCCACACACACACACACACACACACGTGTTCCTGGTGTGAGGTTCAGTTGACCGGTAATAGGATGAGTTGTCACTAAGCTGATTAACGAGAGGATACACCCTCCACTGAGCCCTGCTCCAAACTGATACCCCTCACCTGGAGACTGGACCTGTTGACTCTCCAAACTGATACCCCTCACCTGGAGACTGGACCTATTGACTCTCCAAACTGATACCCCTCACCTGGAGACTGGACCTGTTGACTCTCCAAACTGATACCCCTTACCTGGAGACTGGACCTGTTGACTCTCCAAACTGATACCCCTCACCTGGAGACTGGACCTGTTGACTCTCCAAACTGATACCCCTCACCTGGAGACTGGACCTGTTGACTCTCCAAACTGATACCCCTTACCTGGAGACTGGACCTGTTGACTCTCCAAACTGATACCCCTCACCTGGAGACTGGACCTGTTGACTCTCCAAACTGATACCCCTCACCTGGAGACTGGACCTGTTGACTCTCCAAACTGATACCCCTCACCTGGGGACTGGACCTGTTGACTCTCCAAACTGATACCCCTCACCTGGAGACTGGACCTGTTGACTCTCCAAACTGATACCCCTCACCTGGAGACTGGACCTGTTGACTCTCCAAACTGATACCCCTCACCTGGAGACTGGACCTGTTGACTCTCCAAACTGATACCCCTCACCTGGAGACTGGACCTGTTGACTCTCCAAACTGATACCCCTTACCTGGAGACTGGACCTGTTGACTCTCCAAACTGATACCCCTCACCTGGAGACTGGACCTGTTGACTCTCCAAACTGATACCCCTCACCTGGAGACTGGACCTGTTGACTCTCCAAACTGATACCCCTCACCTGGAGACTGGACCTGTTGACTATTGACTCTCCAAACTGCCTTGATACTCCTTACCTGGAGACTGGACCTGTTGACTATTGACTCTCCAAACTGCCTTGATACCCCTTTACTGGGAGAAAGTGAGAGATCACAACACCCTACAGGTGACAGGACTGTCAACACTAAGACTGTATCCTTATTGTTTTGGAGTTGAATTCATTAAAAGTAATCAAATACAATTAGCATAACATGAATAAACACTATTTCAGAAGACAATGATCTTAGCCAATTAGATTTTAATTATATGAGTTCGTAATTTGTTAAATCTAAAGAACAGTCTGGAGATGCTGAAGAACAGTAAGCCACAGGTAGACCATCTAAACAGCCTCAGACACAGGTAAACAGGTAGGCCATCTAAACAGCCACAGGTAAACAGGTAGACCATCTAAACAGCCACAGGTAAACAGGTAGACCATCTAAACAGCCACAGGTAAACAGGTAGACCATCTAAACAACCACAGACACAGGTAAACAGGTAGACCATCTAAACAGCCACAGGTAAACAGGTAGACCATCTAAACAGCCACAGGTAAACAGGTAGACCATCTAAACAGCCACAGATAGACAGGTAGACCATCTAAACAGCCACAGACACAGGTAGACAGGTAGGCCATCTAAACAGCCTCAGACACAGGTAAACAGGTAGGCCATCTAAACAGACACAGGTAAACAGGTAGGCCATCTAAACAGCCACAGATAGACAGGTAGGCCATCTAAACAGCCACAGATAAACAGGTAGGCCATCTAAACAGCCACAGACACAAGTAGACCATCTAACAAGCCACAGATAGACAGGTAGGCCATCTAAACAGCCACAGCCACAGGTAGACAGGTAGGCCATCTAAACAGCGACAGCCACAGATAGACAGGTAGGCCATCTAAACAGCCACAGGCACAGGTAGACAGGTAGGCCATCTAAACAGCCACAGGTAAACAGGTAGACCATCTAAATAGACACAGGTAAACAGGTAGACCATCTAAACAGCCACAGGTAGACAGGTAGGCCATCTAAACAGCGACAGCCACAGATAGACAGGTAGGCCATCTAAACAGCCACAGACACAGGTAGACAGGTAGGCCATCTAAACAGCCACAGGTAGACAGGTAGGCCATCTAAACAGCCACAGACACAGGTAGACAGGTAGGCCATCTAAACAGCCACAGGTAAACAGGTAGGCCATCTAAACAGCCACAGGTAAACAGGTAGGCCATCTAAACAGCCACAGGTAAACAGGTAGACCATCTAAACAGACACAGGTAAACAGGTAGTCCATCTAAACAGCCACAGACACAGGTAGACAGGTAGGCCATCTAAACAGACACAGGTAGACAGGTAGGCAATCTAAACAGACACAGGTAGACAGGTAGGCCATCTAAACAGCCACAGGTAGACAGGTAGGCCATCTAAACAGCCACAGACACAGGTAAACAGGTAGTCCATCTAAACAGCCACAGACACAGGTAGACAGGTAGGCCATCTAAACAGCGACAGCCACAGATAGACAGGTAGGCCATCTAAACAGCCACAGGTAAACAGGTAGGCCATCTAAACAGCCACAGATAGACAGGTAGGCCATCTAAACAGCCACAGGTAAACAGGTAGGCCATCTAAACAGCCACAGACACAAGTAGACCATCTAACAAGCCACAGAAAGACAGGTAGGCCATCTAAACAGCCACAGACACAGGTAGACAGGTAGGCCATCTAAACAGCGACAGCCACAGATAGACAGGTAGGCCATCTAAACAGCCACAGGCACAGGTAGACAGGTAGGCCATCTAAACAGCCACAGGTAAACAGGTAGACCATCTAAATAGACACAGGTAAACAGGTAGACCATCTAAACAGCCACAGGTAGACAGGTAGGCCATCTAAACAGCGACAGCCACAGATAGACAGGTAGGCCATCTAAACAGCCACAGACACAGGTAGACAGGTAGGCCATCTAAACAGCCACAGGTAGACAGGTAGGCCATCTAAACAGCCACAGACACAGATAGACAGGTAGGCCATCTAAACAGCCACAGGTAAACAGGTAGGCCATCTAAACAGCCACAGGTAAACAGGTAGGCCATCTAAACAGCCACAGGTAAACAGGTAGACCATCTAAACAGACACAGGTAAACAGGTAGTCCATCTAAACAGCCACAGACACAGGTAGACAGGTAGGCCATCTAAACAGACACAGGTAGACAGGTAGGCCATCTAAACAGACACAGGTAGACAGGTAGGCCATCTAAACAGCCACAGGTAGACAGGTAGGCCATCTAAACAGCCACAGACACAGGTAAACAGGTAGTCCATCTAAACAGCCACAGACACAGGTAGACAGGTAGGCCATCTAAACAGCGACAGCCACAGATAGACAGGTAGGCCATCTAAACAGCCACAGGTAAACAGGTAGACCATCTAAACAGCCACAGGTAGACAGGTAAACAGGTAGACCATCTAAACAGACACAGACACAGGTAGACCATCTAAACAGCCACAGATAGACAGGTAGGCCATCTAAACAGCCACAGGTAGACAGGTAAACAGGTAGACCATCTAAACAGCCACAGGTAAACAGGTAGACCATCTAAACAGCCACAGACACAGGTAAACAGGTAGGCCATCTAAACAGCCACAGGTAAACAGGTAGGCCATCTAAACAACCACAGGTAAACAGGTAGGCCATCTAAACAGCCACAGGTAAACAGGTAGACCATCTAAACAGCCACAGGTAAACAGGTAGGCCATCTAAACAGCCACAGGTAAACAGGTAGACCATCTAAACAGCCACAGACACAGGTAAACAGGTAGGCCATCTAAACAGCCACAGGTAAACAGGTAGGCCATCTAAACAGCCACAGGTAGACAGGTAGACCATCTAAACAGCCACAGGTAAACAGGTAGGCCATCTAAACAGACACAGGTAGACAGGTAGACCATCTAAACAGCCACAGGTAAACAGGTAGACCATCTAAACAGCCACAGGTAGACAGGTAGACCATCTAAACAGCCACAGCCACAGGTAAACAGGTAGGCCATCTAAACAGCCACAGGTAGACAGGTAGACCATCTAAACAGACACAGGTAAACAGGTAGACCATCTAAACAGCCACAGGTAAACAGGTAGACCATCTAAACAGCCACAGGTAAACAGGTAGACCATCTAAACAGCCACAGGTAAACAGGTAGACCATCTAAACAGCCACAGGTAAACAGGTAGACCATCTAAACAGCCACAGGTAAACAGGTAGACCATCTACACAGCCACAGGTAGACAGGTAGACCATCTAAACAGCCACAGGTAAACAGGTAGACCATCTAAACAGACACAGGTAGACAGGTAGGCCATCTAAACAGACACAGGTAGACAGGTAGATAGGTAGACCATCTAAACAGCCACAGATAGACAGGTAGGCCATCTAAACAGCCACAGGTAGACAGGTAGGCCATCTAAACAGCCACAGGTAGACAGGTAGGCCATCTAAACAGCCACAGACACAGGTAAACAGGTAGGCCATCTAAACAGCCACAGGTAGACAGGTAGGCCATCTAAACAGCCACAGGTAAACAGGTAGACCATCTAAACAACCACAGGTAGACAGGTAGACCATCTAAACAGCCACAGGTAGACAGGTAGGCCATCTAAACAGCCACAGGTAAACAGGTAGACCATCTAAACAGACACAGGTAAACAGGTAGGCCATCTAAACAGCCACAGGTAAACAGGTAGACCATCTAAACAGCCACAGGTAGACAGGTAGACCATCTAAACAGACACAGATAGACAGGTAGGCCATCTAAACAGCCACAGGTAAACAGGTAGACCATCTAAACAGCCACAGGTAAACAGGTAGGCCATCTAAATAGACACATGTAGACAGGTAGGCCATCTAAACAGCCACATGTAGACAGGTAGACCATCTAAATAGACACAGACACAGGTAGGCCATCTAAACAGCCACAGACACAGGTAAACAGGTAGACCATCTAAATAGACACAGACACAGGTAGGCCATCTAAACAGCCACAGACACAGGTAAACAGGTAGACCATCTAAATAGACACAGGTAGACAGGTAGACCATCTAAATAGACACAGGTAAACAGGTAGGCCATCTAAACAGCGACAGACACAGGTAGACAGGTAGGCCATCTAAACAGACACAGACACAGGTAGACAGGTAGGCCATCTAAACAGACACAGGTAGACAGGTAGACTATCTAAATAGACACAGGTAGACAGGTAGACCATCTAAACAGCGACAGACACAGGTAGACAGGTAGGCCATCTAAACAGACACAGACACAGGTAGACAGGTAGGCCATCTAAACAGACACATGTAGACAGGTAGGCCATCTAAACAGCGACAGACACAGATAGACAGGTAGGCCATCTAAACAGCGACAGACACAGGTAGACAGGTAGGCCATCTAAACAGCGACAGACACAGGTAGACAGGTAGGCCATCTAAACAGCGACAGACACAGGTAGACAGGTAGGCCATCTAAACAGCCACAGGTAGACAGGTAGGCCATCTAAACAGCCACAGGTAGACAGGTAGACCATCTAAACAGACACAGGTAAACAGGTAGGCCATCTAAACAGACACAGACACAGGTAAACAGGTAGGCCATCTAAACAGCCACAGACACAGGTAAACAGGTAGGCCATCTAAACAGCCACAGGTAAACAGGTAGACCATCTAAACAGCCACAGGTAAACAGGTAGACCATCTAAACAGACACAGACACAGGTAAACAGGTAGGCCATCTAAACAGACACAGATAGACAGGTAGACCATCTAAACAGCCACAGGTAAACAGGTAGGCCATCTAAACAGCCACAGGTAGACAGGTAGACCATCTAAACAACCACAGGTAGACAGGTAGACCATCTAAACAACCACAGATAGACAGGTAGACCATCTAAACAACCACAGGTAAACAGGTAGGCCATCTAAACAACCCCAGACACCCATACAATGTGGTCCGCAGTGGTCCCCAAAACGCTCTATGGACAGTTCACACACAAAATCAAAGCTTTCCTCTTCCTCTTCCTCAATAACCCATGACCCCTAACACCTGCGCTCTAACTTGTAACCTCTGACCTCTAACCCATAGCGGTCTCCAGTCCTCTCAGCCACTCAGTACACTTCATGGCTGTCCTCTGGTCCATCCGTCCGTCCTCCTCCTCTTCCTCATATTCCACATCATCGTATTTATAATGATCATTAAGGAGCGATATCTTCACCAGGTGGCTAATGTCCCCGTTAACGTTTCCGGCTCGGACACCGTTACTACCCCTTCTAATGCTGCCCAGTGGGCCGGTAGTACCGGTATTTCCAGTATTCCCTCGGCGTGACGTTACCGGAATCCGTTTGGGAATGGCAATGTTGCTGGCTTGGAGCTTCTCATTGCTTCCTGTTCTAGTCCCCATCCTGCTGGCTTGGAGCTTGTCACTGCTTCCTGTTCTAGTCCCCATCCTGCTGGCTTGGAGCTTGTCACTGCTTCCTGTTCTAGTCCCCATCCTGCTGGCTTGGAGCTTCTCATTGCTTCCTGTTCTAGTCCCCATCCTGCTGGCTTGGAGCTTGTCACTGCTTCCTGTTCTAGTCCCCATCCTGCTGGCTTGGAGCTTGTCACTGCTTCCTGTTCTAGTCCCCATCCTGCTGGCTTGGAGCTTGTCACTGCTTCCTGTTCTAGTCCCCATCCTGCTGGCTTGGAGCTTGTCACTGCTTCCTGTTCTAGTCCCCATCCTGCTGGCTTGGAGCTTGTCACTGCTTCCTGTTCTAGTCCCCATCCTGCTGGCTTGGAGCTTGTCACTGCTTCCTGTTCTAGTCCCCATCCTGCTGGCTTGGAGCTTGTCACTGCTTCCTGTTCTAGTCCCCATCCTGCTGGCTTGGAGCTTGTCACTGCTTCCTGTTCTAGTCCCCATCCTGCTTGCTTTGAGCTTGTCACTGCTTCCTGTTCTAGTCCCCATCCTGTTGGCTCTGAGATCCTCAGCTTTCCTCCTCTGTAACAGGAGTACAGCCTCTGGTGTTATGGTGAGGGTGAAGCGCCCCTCCTCCTCATCCTCTTCCTCTTGTTCTCTCTCTTCCTCCGGGTCGCTCTTCATTGGTACTTGTCGTGGTGACGGTAAGTCCTGTTCTAACTCCGCCCCCTGTGTCACCGACTCTCCGGAGCTTGAGGCGGGGAAGCTGCTGCTACCACCGGTGGAGCCATTACCGGACGGCGGTGACCTTAACGGGAGTCTCTGTGACATTACCGGGAGTCTGTGTGATGGCAGCCAGGGGTTCCTGCCCTCCACCTGTAGCCCTGACAACCCTGCACCTGAACCAAAGCCACAAAAAAACAACAGAAAAAGATCAAACTTTACAGTAATATCCATGACTATATATACATTTGAATTTGAATTAATCAATCAACCAATCAAATCAAAGAGTCAGTCACCTCTCCCCCTGATGGTGGGCAGTCTGCTGCGTGGTTGGCTCTTCCTGCCCAGCTGCCTGTTGAAGGTCAGGTGTTCCCTCACCGGGTTGCTGGTAACGTTAGTCTTCCCCTCCGGTAGTAACGGGGCCTTACCGGCTCTCACCGGGGTGACCTGGAGCGGTGGTGGCGATGTCGTCGGGGTGATACCTGATCCGGTCCCTGTGACGGGGGGCGGCCGCGAGATGGAGAAGGAGGATGGAGGGATGGAGGAGGAGGGGACAGGAGGGATGAAAGGCATCTTGACCAGGCAGAGGAGGAGGTAAGACAGGAACTCTGTTTTACAGCTGAACAGACGGAGGAAAGGAATGGACAGATGAACAGAGGAGGAGAAGGAGAGAGGAGAAAGAGGAGTGGACGGAGCGGGTCGATTACCGAGAGGTACGGGAGGATCACCGGGAGTATGCTCCGCCATGCAGGGTCACACAGCACCTAACAGCGGGACCCGTTACCGGACGCTCCTCTACAGTGGAAATCACACAGCACCTAACAGCGTTACCGGACGCTCCTCTACAGTGGAGATCACACAGCACCTAACAGCGTTACCGGACACAGCATTACCGGACGCTCCTCTACAGTGGAAATCACACAGCACCTAACAGCGTTACCGGACACAGCATTACCGGACGCTCCTCTACAGTGGAAATCACACAGTACCTAACAGCGTTACCGGACACAGCGTTACCGGATGCTCCTCTACAGTGGAAATCACACAGTACCTAACAGCGTTACCGGACGCTCCTCTACAGTGGAGATCACACAGCACCTAACAGCGTTACCGGACACAGCGTTACCGGACGCTCCTCTACAGTGGAAATCACACAGTACCTAACAGCGTTACCGGACACAGCGTTACCGGATGCTCCTCTACAGTGGAAATCACACAGTACCTAACAGCGTTACCGGACACAGCATTACCGGACGCTCCTCTACAGTGGAAATCACACAGTACCTAACAGCGTTACCGGACACAGCGTTACCGGATGCTCCTCTACAGTGGAAATCACACAGCACCTAACAGCGTTACCGGACGCTCCTCTACAGTGGAGATCACACAGCACCTAACAGCGTTACCGGACACAGCGTTACCGGACGCTCCTCTACAGTGGAAATCACACAGCACCTAACAGCGTTACCGGACACAGCGTTACCGGACGCTCCTCTACAGTGGAAATCACACAGCAGGACCGCTTTTTATCCTTTTCTGTAGAAGGTGTGGCCTGACAAATCCCCTGAACACACACACACACCTACACACCTACACACACACACACCTCTACTCACACACACACACACACAGGGAAGGTGTGAATGACCTCTCTTGTCAATAGAATGACTGACCATTGTGCACTCCAGTAGTTTGAAATCGAGGAGAGAGAGAGAGAGGGGGAGAGAAAGGAGGAGAGAGAAGCTTCAAATGGAGGAGAGAGAGGAGGAGAGAGAGGAGGAGGAGGAGAGAGAGGAGGAGGAGAGAGAGGAGGAGAGAGACACACACTTGTAATCCATGTTTGCCTGCCTCGTGGTGGAGAAGTAAAGATTAAATTAAAGGATGAAGGGACTAAAATAGCTATTTTCCCCCCAGTCAACAGTCAGGCCAATAGGCTCTGGGTCGTCTGGAATGGCACCCAATCCCCTACACAGAGCACATAGAACTCTGGCAGAAACTAGTGCACTATATAGGGAACAGGGTACCTTTGGGACTGTTGTTTAACACTGTGGAGTATCTCTCTCCAGATCATCTGTTGTTTAACACTGTGGAGTATCTCTCTCCAGATCATCTGTTGTTTAACACTGTGGAGTATCTCTCTCCAGATCATCTGTTGTTTAACACTGTGGAGTATCTCTCTCCAGATCATCTGTTGTTTAACACTGTGGAGTATCTCTCTCCATATCAACTGTTGTTTAACACTGTGGAGTATCACTCTCCAGATCATGTGTTGTTTAACACTATGGAGTATCACTCTCCAGATCATGTGTTGTTTAACACTGTGGAGTATCTCTCTCCAGATCATCTGTTGTTTAACACTGTGGAGTATCTCTCTCCATATCAACTGTTGTTTAACACTGTGTAGTATCACTCTCCAGATCATCTGTTGTTTAACACTGTGGAGCATCACTCTCCAGATAATTTACAATATATTATATTATTCTATAACGCTAATCTGTCATGCTGATATAAAACACTTCTCTTCAAGGGCCACTCCTAACACGGTCAATCCCCAGTCAGTGTCAACAGAACAGGCAGGCCTACAGGGTACTTCAGGGGTATTTCAAAAGCAATGATCAAGACTAGTGATGGACTACAAGTTAAACCAAGCAGTGGAACTGGCTTCCAGGTCAAAATCAAATCTGGTCTTTGAAGCCAATTCCACTGCTTTTTCACTTCTAGGCCTAACAGCTCTACTAAGACAGCTGGAGTGCATTCACTAAGAACCAAATAGAACCAAACAGAACCAAGCAGAGGAAAACAGAACCAAGCAGAGGAAAACAGAACCAAACAGAACCAAACAGAGGAAAATAGAACCAAACAGAGGAAAACAGAACCAAACAACCAAACAGAACCAAACAGAGGAAAACAGAACCAAACAGAACCAAACAGAGGAAAACAGAACCAAACAGAACCAAACAGAGGAAAACAGAACCAAACAGAACGAAACAGAACCAAACAGAGGAAAACAGAACCAAACAGAGGAAAACAGAACCAAACAGAACCAAACAAAGGAAAACAGAACCAAACAGAGGAAAACAGAACCAAACCGAGGAAAACAGAACCAAACAGAACCAAACAGAGGAAAACAGAACCAAACAGAGGAAAACAGAACCAAACAGAACCAAACAAAGGAAAACAGAACCAAACAGAGGAAAACAGAACCAAACCGAGGAAAACAGAACCAAACAGAACCAAACAGAGGAAAACAGAACCAAACAGAACCAAACAAAACCAAACAGAGGGAAACAGAACCGGAGGCAAACAGAAGCAAACGGGGAGGGATCTACCTGAATTTGTCTAAAATAAACTCTTGTTTTTCATTCCAAAATATTTTTAGTTGGTAGCAGATGGTTTCTGTTGCGAAACGTTTTTCAACTTTGTGCGACTAATGACTACACCCCAAGCTAAAGGTAACTATGAGTCAGTGTTGTGACTACACCCCAAGCTAAAGGTAACTATGAGTCAGTGTTGTGACTACACCCCAAGCTAAAGGTAACTATGAGTCAGTGTTGTGACTACACCCCAAGCTAAAGGTAACTATGAGTCAGTGTTGAGACTACACCCCAAGCTAAAGGTAACTATGAGTCAGTGTTGTGACTACACCCCAAGCTAAAGGTAACTATGAGTCAGTGTTGTGACTACACCCCAAGCTAAAGGTAACTATGAGTCAGTGTTGTGACTACACCCCAAGCTAAAGGTAACTATGAGTCAGTGTTGTGACTACACCCCAAGCTAAAGGTAACTATGAGTCAGTGTTGTGACTACACCCCAAGCTAAAGGTAACTATGAGTCAGTGTTGTGACTACACCCCAAGCTAAAGGTAACTATGAGTCAGTGTTGTGACTACACCCCAAGCTAAAGGTAACTATGAGTCAGTGTTGTGACTACACCCCAAGCTAAAGGTAACTATGAGTCAGTGTTGTGACTACACCCCAAGCTAAAGGTAACTGTGAGTCAGTGTTGTGAGAAGACATTTCTGAGGTTTGACGTGACACTGCTCTACAGTGTAGCTGTGTGTATATATATTATATACACATTAATCACGGTGAACAGTTATTCCTAATAACGATTCCATATTGTAGATGTCACCTATAGAAAGAGAGAGAAAGAGAAAGAGAGAGAGAGAGGGTGATAGAGAGATAGAGTACCAGTCAAAAGTTTGGACACAGTCATTCCAGGGTTTTTCTTTATTTTTACTATTTTCTACATTGTAGAATAATAGTGAAGACATCAACATATGAAACAACACATATGGAATCATGTAGTAAACAAATCAAAATATATTTTAGATTTTTCAAAGTAGCCACCCTTTGCCTTGATGACAGCTTTGCACACGCCTGGCATTCTCTCAACCAGCTTCACCTGGAATGCTTTTCCAACAGTCTTGAAGGAGTTTCCACATATGCTGAGCACTTGTTTGCTGCTTTTCCTTCAATCTGTGGTCCAACTCAACCCAAACCATCTCAATTGGGTTGTCTAGTAATTGTGGAGGCCAGGCCATCTGAGGCAGCAATCCCTCTCCTTCTTGGTCAAATAGTCCTTACACAGCCTGAAGGTGTGTTGGGTCATTGTCCTGTTGAAAAACAAACGATAGTCCAACTAAGCGCTAACCAGATGGGATGGCGTATCACTGCAGAATGCTGTGGTAGCCATGCTGGTTAAGTGTGCCTTGGATTCTAAATAAATCCCAGACAGAGTCACCAGCAAAGCACCCACACACATCACACCTCCTCCTCCATGCTTCACTGTGGGAACCATACATGCAGAGATCATCCATTCACCTTCTCTGCATCTCACAAAGACACAACAGTTGGAACCAAAAATGTCAAATTTGGACTCATCAGACCAAAGGACAGATTTCCACCGGTCTTATGTCCATTGCTCGTGTTTCTTGGCCCAAGCAAGTCTCTTCTTCTTACTGGTGTCCTTTAGTAGTGGTTTCTTTGCAGCAATTCGACCATGAAGGCCTGATTCACAGTTGATGTTGAGATGCGTTTGTTACTTGAACTCTGTGAAGCATTTATTTGGGCTGCAATCTGAGGTGCAGTTAACTCTGCTGCAGAGGATAAGTTCATTAGAGGTAACTCTGGGTCTTCCTTTCCTGTGGCAGTCCTCATGAGAGCCAGTTTCATCATAGTGCTTGATGGTTTTGACTGCACTTGAAGAAATGTTCTAAGTTCTTTTACCAAATAGGGCTACATTCTGTATACCAACCCTACCTTGTCACAACACAACTGATAGGCTCAAACGCATTAAGAAGGAAAGAAATTCCACAAATTAACAAGGCACACCTGTTAATTGAAATGCATTCCAGGTGACTACCTCTTGAAGCTGGTTGAGAGAATGCCAAGAGTGTGCAAAGCTGTCATTAAGGCAAAGGGTGGCTAAGAATCTCAAATATAAAACATATTTTGATTTGTTTAACACTTTTTGGTTACTACATGATTCCACATGTCTTATTTTATAGATCTGATGTCTTCTCTATTGTTTTACAATGTAGAAAATATAGAAAAACCCTGGAATGAGTATGTGTTCTAAAACTTTTCACTGATACTGAACATATTTCATCATTTTGAAAGGTTATTCTTAATAACACACAGATCAACTGGGAAATGTAAAAAAATGATTTATTATTTTTAAGTCTTCACAGAACAGGTTGAAAAAGAAAGACATTGTTTAAAAGGTAACATCACAGATTAGGCACAGGCGGTGCTATAGAGACTAGATGTTATAAGCCCTGCGTCAGACACCAACAGGCGGTGCTATAGAGACTAGATGTTATAAGCCCTGCGTCAGACACCAACAGGCGGTGCTATAGAGACTAGATGTTATAAGCCCTGCGTCAGACACCAACAGGCGGTGCTATAGAGACTAGATGTTATATAGTGCACTAAGCCCTGCTACAGTCTCCCCTATATAGTGCACTAAGCCCTGCTACAGTCTCCCCTATACAGTGCCCTAAGCCCTGCTACAGTCTCCCCTATATAGTGCACTAAGCCCTGCTACAGTCTCCCCTATACAGTGCCCTAAGCCCTGCTACAGCCTCCCCTATATAGTGCACTAAGCCCTGCTACAGTCTCCCCTATATAGTGCACTAAGCCCTGCTTCAGACGTGCTACAGTCTCCCCTATACAGTGCACTAAGCCCTACTACAGTCTCCCCTATATAGTGCACTAAGCCCTGCTTCAGACGTGCTACAGTCTCCCCGATATAGTGCACTAAGCCCTACTACAGTCTCCCCTATATAGTGCACTAAGCCTTGCTACAGTCTCCCCTATACAGTGCCCTAAGCCCTGCTACAGTCTCCCCTATATAGTGCACTAAGCCCTGCTACAGTCTCCCCTATGTAGTGCACTAAGCCCTGCTACAGTCTCCCCTATATAGTGCACTAAGCCCTGCTACAGACGTGCTACAGTCTCCCCTATGTAGTGCACTAAGCCGTACTACAGTCTCCCCTATATAGTGCACTAAGCCCTGCTACAGTCTCCCCTATATAGCGCACTAAGCCCTGCTACAGTCTCCCCTATATAGTGCACTAAGCCCTGCTACAGTCTCCCCTATATAGTGTACTAAGCCCTGCTACAGACGTGCTACAGTCTCCCCTATATAGTGCACTAAGCCCTGCTACAGTCTCCCCTATATAGTGCACTAAGCCCTGCTACAGTCTCCCCTATATAGTGCACTAAGCCCTGCTGCAGACATGCTACAGTCTCCCCTATATAGTGCACTAAGCCCTGTTACAGACGTGCCACAGTCTCCCCTATATAGTGCACTAAGCCCTGCTACAGTCTCCCCTATATAGTGCACTAAGCCCTGCTACAGACGTGCCACAGTCTCCCCTATATAGTGCACTAAGCCCTGCTACAGTCTCCCCTATATAGTGCACTAAGCCCTGCATCAGACATGCTACAGTCTCCCCGATATAGTCCACTAAGCCCTGCTACAGACGTGCCACAGTCTCCCCTATATAGTGCACTAAGCCCTGCTACAGACGTGCCACAGTCTCCCCTATATAGTGCACTAAGCCCTGCTACAGTCTCCCCTATATAGTGCACTAAGCCCTGCTACAGTCTCCCCTATATAGCGCACTAAGCCCTGCTACAGTCTCCCCTATATAGTGCACTAAGCCCTGCTACAGTCTCCCCGATATAGTGCACTAAGCCCTGCATCAGACGTGCTACAGTCTCACCTATATAGTGCACTAAGCCCTGCTACAGTCTCCCCGATATAGTGCACTAAGCCCTGCATCAGACGTGCTACAGTCTCCCCTATATAGCGCACTAAGCCCTGCTACAGTCTCCCCGATATAGTGCACTAAGCCCTGCTAGTCTCCCCTATATAGTGCACTAAGCCCTGCTACAGTCTCCCCTATATAGTGCACTAAGCCCTGCTACAGACGTGCTACAGTCTCCCCTATATAGTGCACTAAGCCGTACTACAGTCTCCCCTATATAGTGCACTAAGCCCTGCTGCAGACATGCTACAGTCTCCCCTATATAGCGCACTAAGCCCTGCTACAGACATGCCACAGTCTCCCCTATATAGTGCACTAAGCCCTGCTACAGTCTCCACTATATAGTGCACTAAGCCCTGCTACAGTCTCCCCTATATAGTGCATTAAGCCCTGCTACAGACATGCCACAGTCTCCCCTATATAGTGCACTAAGCCCTGCTACAGTCTCCCCTATATAGTGCACTAAGCCCTGCTACAGACGTGCTACAGTCTCCCCTATATAGCGCACTAAGCCCTGCTACAGTCTCCACTATATAGTGCACTAAGCCCTGCTACAGTCTCCCCTATATAGTGCATTAAGCCCTGCTACAGACATGCCACAGTCTCCCCTATATAGTGCACTAAGCCCTGCTACAGTCTCCCCTATATAGTGCACTAAGCCCTGCTACAGTCTCCCCGATATAGTGCACTAAGCCCTGCTACAGTCTCCCCGATATAGTGCACTAAGCCCTGCATCAGACGTGCTACAGTCTCCCCTATATAGTGCACTAAGCCCTGCTACAGACATGCCACAGTCTCCCCTATATAGTGCACTAAGCCCTGCTACAGACGTGCCACAGTCTCCCCTATATAGTGCACTAAGCCCTGCTACAGTCTCCCCTATACAGTGCCCTAAACCCTGCTACAGTCTCCCCTATATAGTGCACTAAGCCCTGCTACAGTCTCCCCTATATAGTGCACTAAGCCCTGCTTCAGACGTGCTACAGTCTCCCCTATACAGTGCACTAAGCCCTACTACAGTCTCCCCTATATAGTGCACTAAGCCCTGCTTCAGACGTGCTACAGTCTCCCCGATATAGTGCACTAAGCCCTACTACAGTCTCCCCTATATAGTGCACTAAGCCCTGCTACAGTCTCCCCTATACAGTGCCCTAAACCCTACTACAGTCTCCCCTATATAGTGCACTAAGCCCTGCTACAGTCTCCCCTATGTAGTGCACTAAGCCCTGCTACAGTCTCCCCTATATAGTGCACTAAGCCCTGCTACAGACGTGCTACAGTCTCCCCTATGTAGTGCACTAAGCCGTACTACAGTCTCCCCTATATAGTGCACTAAGCCCTGCTACAGTCTCCCCTATATAGCGCACTAAGCCCTGCTACAGTCTCCCCTATATAGTGCACTAAGCCCTGCTACAGTCTCCCCTATATAGTGCACTAAGCCCTGCTACAGTCTCCCCTATATAGTGCACTAAGCCCTGCTACAGACGTGCTACAGTCTCCCCTATATAGTGCACTAAGCCCTGCTACAGTCTCCCCTATATAGTGCACTAAGCCCTGCTGCAGACATGCTACAGTCTCCCCTATATAGTGCACTAAGCCCTGTTACAGACGTGCCACAGTCTCCCCTATATAGTGCACTAAGCCCTGCTACAGTCTCCCCTATATAGTGCACTAAGCCCTGCTACAGACGTGCCACAGTCTCCCCTATATAGTGCACTAAGCCCTGCTACAGACGTGCCACAGTCTCCCCTATATAGTGCACTAAGCCCTGCTACAGACGTGCCACAGTCTCCCCTATATAGTGCACTAAGCCCTGCTACAGACGTGCCACAGTCTCCCCTATATAGTGCACTAAGCCCTGCTACAGTCTCCCCTATATAGCGCACTAAGCCCTGCTACAGTCTCCCCTATATAGTGCACTAAGCCCTGCTACAGTCTCCCCTATATAGCGCACTAAGCCCTGCTACAGTTTCCCCTATATAGTGCACTAAGCCCTGCTACAGTCTCCCCGATATAGTGCACTAAGCCCTGCATCAGACGTGCTACAGTCTCCCCTATATAGTGCACTAAGCCCTGCTACAGTCTCCCCTATATAGTGCACTAAGCCCTGCATCAGACGTGCTAGTCTCCCCTATATAGTGCACTAAGCCCTGCTACAGACATGCTACAGTCTCCCCTATATAGTGCACTAAGCCCTGCTACAGTCTCCCCTATATAGTGCACTAAGCCCTGCTACAGTCTCCCCTATATAGTGCACTAAGCCCTGCTACAGTCTCCCCTATATAGTGCACTAAGCCCTGCTACGTTTCCCCTATATAGTGCACTAAGCCATGCATCAGACGTGCCAGTCTCCCCTATATAGTGCACTAAGCCCTGCTACAGTCTCCCCTATATAGTGCACTAAGCCCTGCTACAGTCGTGCTACAGTCTCCCCTATATAGTGCACTAAGCCCTGCTACAGTCTCCCCTATATAGTGCACTAAGCCCTGCTACAGTCTCCCCTATATAGCGCACTAAGCCCTGCTACAGACATGCCACAGTCTCCCCTATATAGTGCACTAAGCCCTGCTACAGTCTCCACTATATAGTGCACTAAGCCCTGCTACAGTCTCCCCTATATAGTGCATTAAGCCCTGCTACAGACATGTCACAGTCTCCCCTATATAGTGCACTAAGCCCTGCTACAGTCTCCCCTATATAGCGCACTAAGCCCTGCTACAGTCTCCCCTATATAGTGCACTAAGCCCTGCTACAGACGTGCTACAGTCTCCCCTATATAGTGCACTAAGCCCTGCTACAGTCTCCCCGATATAGTGCCCTAAGCCCTGCTACAGTCTCCCCTATATAGTGCACTAAGCCCTGCTACAGTCTCCCCTATATAGTGCACTAAGCCCTGCTTCAGACGTGCTACAGTCTCCCCTATACAGTGCACTAAGCCCTACTACAGTCTCCCCTATATAGTGCACTAAGCCCTGCTTCAGACGTGCTACAGTCTCCCCGATATAGTGCACTAAGCCCTACTACAGTCTCCCCTATATAGTGCACTAAGCCCTGCTACAGTCTCCCCTATACAGTGCCCTAAGCCCTACTACAGTCTCCCCTATATAGTGCACTAAGCCCTGCTACAGTCTCCCCTGTGTAGTGCACTAAGCCCTGCTACAGTCTCCCCTATATAGTGCACTAAGCCCTGCTACAGACGTGCTACAGTCTCCCCTATGTAGTGCACTAAGCCGTACTACAGTCTCCCCTATATAGTGCACTAAGCCCTGCTACAGTCTCCCCTATATAGCGCACTAAGCCCTGCTACAGTCTCCCCTATATAGTGCACTAAGCCCTGCTACAGTCTCCCCTATATAGTGCACTAAGCCCTGCTACAGTCTCCCCTATATAGTGCACTAAGCCCTGCTACAGACGTGCTACAGTCTCCCCTATATAGTGCACTAAGCCCTGCTACAGTCTCCCCTATATAGTGCACTAAGCCCTGCTGCAGACATGCTACAGTCTCCCCTATATAGTGCACTAAGCCCTGTTACAGACGTGCCACAGTCTCCCCTATATAGTGCACTAAGCCCTGCTACAGTCTCCCCTATATAGTGCACTAAGCCCTGCTACAGACGTGCCACAGTCTCCCCTATATAGTGCACTAAGCCCTGCTACAGACGTGCCACAGTCTCCCCTATATAGTGCACTAAGCCCTGCTACAGACGTGCCACAGTCTCCCCTATATAGTGCACTAAGCCCTGCTACAGACGTGCCACAGTCTCCCCTATATAGTGCACTAAGCCCTGCTACAGTTTCCCCTATATAGTGCACTAAGCCCTGCTACAGTCTCCCCGATATAGTGCACTAAGCCCTGCATCAGACGTGCTACAGTCTCCCCTATATAGTGCACTAAGCCCTGCTACAGTCTCCCCTATATAGTGCACTAAGCCCTGCATCAGACGTGCTAGTCTCCCCTATATAGTGCACTAAGCCCTGCTACAGACATGCTACAGTCTCCCCTATATAGTGCACTAAGCCCTGCTACAGTCTCCCCTATATAGTGCACTAAGCCCTGCTACAGTCTCCCCTATATAGTGCACTAAGCCCTGCTACAGTCTCCCCTATATAGTGCACTAAGCCCTGCTACAGTTTCCCCTATATAGTGCACTAAGCCATGCATCAGACGTGCCAGTCTCCCCTATATAGTGCACTAAGCCCTGCTACAGTCTCCCCTATATAGTGCACTAATCCCTGCTACAGACGTGCTACAGTCTCCCCCATATAGTGCACTAAGCCCTGCTACAGTCTCCCCTATATAGCGCACTAAGCCCTGCCACAGTCTCCCCTATATAGTGCACTAAGCCCTGCTACAGACGTGCTACAGTCTCCCCTATATAGTGCACTAAGCCCTGCTACAGTCTCCCCTATATAGCGCACTAAGCCCTGCTACAGTCTCCCCTATATAGTGCACTAAGCCCTGCTACAGTCTCCCCTATATAGTGCACTAAGCCCTGCTACAGACATGCCACAGTCTCCCCTATATAGTGCACTAAGCCCTGCTACAGACATGCCACAGTCTCCCCTATATAGTGCACTAAGCCCTGCATCAGACGTGCTACAGTCTCCCCTATATAGTGCACTAAGCCCTGCTACAGTCTCCCCTATATAGTGCACTAAGCCCTGCATCAGACGTGCTAGTCTCCCCTATATAGTGCACTAAGCCCTGCTACACACATGCTACAGTCTCCCCTACATAGTGCACTAAGCCCTGCATCAGACGTGCTACAGTCTCTCCTATATAGTGCACTAAGCCCTGCTACAGACATGCCACAGTCTCCCCTATATAGTGCACTAAGCCCTGCTACAGTCTCCCCTATATAGTGCACTAAGCCCTGCTACAGTCTCCCCTATATAGTGCACTAAGCCCTGCTACAGTCTCCCCTATATAGTGCACTAAGCCCTGCATCAGACGTGCTACAGTCTCCCCTATATAGTGCACTAAGCCCTGCTACAGTCTCCCCTATATAGTGCACTAAGCCCTGCTACAGTCTCCCCTATATAGTGCACTAAGCCCTGCTACAGTCTCCCCTATATAGTGCACTAAGCCCTGCTAGTCTCCCCTATATAGTGCACTAAGCCCTGCTACAGACGTGCTAGTCTCACCTATATAGTGCACTAAGCCCTGCTACAGTCTCCCCGATATAGTGCACTAAGCCCTGCTACAGTCTCCCCGGTATAGTGCACTAAGCCCTGCATCCGACGTGCTACAGTCTCCCCTATATAGTGCACTAAGCCCTGCTACAGTCTCCCCTATATAGTGCACTAAGCCCTGCATCAGACGTGCTAGTCTCCCCTATATAGTGCACTAAGCCCTGCTACAGACGTGCTACAGTCTCCCCTATATAGTGCACTAAGCCCTGCTACAGTCTCCCCTATATAGTGCACTAAGCCCTGCTACAGACGTGCCACAGTCTCCCCTATATTGTGCACTAAGCCCTGCTAGTCTCCCCTATATAGTGCACTAAGCCCTGCTACAGACTTGCTAGTCTCACCTATATAGCGCACTAAGCCCTGCTACAGTCTCCCCTATATAGTGCACTAATCCCTGCTACGGTCTCCCCTATATAGTGCACTAAGCCCTGCTACAGTCTCCCCTATATAGTGCACTAAGCCCTGCTACAGTCTCCCCTATATAGCGCACTAAGCCCTGCTACAGTCTCCCCTATATAGCGCACTAAGCCCTGCTACAGTCTCCCCTATATAGTGCACTAAGCCCTGCTACAGTCTCCCCTATATAGTGCACTAAGCCCTGCCACAGTCTCCCCTATATAGTGCACTAAGCCCTGCCACAGTCTCCCCTATATAGTGCACTAAGCCCTGCTACAGACATGCCAGTCTCCCCTATATAGTGCACTAAGCCCTGCTACAGTCTCCCCTATATAGAGCACTAAGCCCTGCTAGTCTCCCCTATATAGTGCACTAAGCCCTGCTACAGACGTGCTAGTCTCACCTATATAGCGCACTAAGCCCTGCTACGGTCTCCCCTATATAGTGCACTAAGCCCTGCTACAGTCTCCCCTATATAGTGCACTAAGCCCTGCTACAGTCTCCCCTATATAGTGCACTAATCCCTGCTACGGTCTCCCCTATATAGTGCACTACTTTTGACCAGAGCCAGGCCATATGGTTCTACTCCTATGGGGCCTAGTGGAAAGCTGTGTACTATATAGGGAGTAGGGTTCCGTTTGGGATGCACCCATTATATACAACCCCCCCCATATCAGGTGTGATCGGGGTGCCCTGACCCTAGGCAGGGGGTCAGAGGTCAACAGCACTTCCTGTGGACGTGAAGGACCATGTGACAGCGAGGGCAGGCGTGATAGGCATCCTTGAAACTCCTGAGGAAAAACGGGATCAGACAGCAGCCTAGGAACAACCTGGAGGGACAGGGAAAGAAGAGTACAGTCAATATACCTGCTACTGCTGGGGGTGTGTGTGTGTGTGTGTGTGTGTATAACTGAGATGGAGTGTGTGTCTCTGTCCTCACCCACAGAGGATGAACACCAGACACATGGTCCAGGAGAAGGTTCCAGCGTGGTAAGTGACATCACTCATCACCTGGTTCTGACAGGAAGGACATCTGATGAGACCAGGAGAATCCCCCAGCTCTGTCTCATAGTGCTGGACAACCCTCTGTCTGGGGGGGTGAGCAGCCCCTGAGAGAACAAGGGGGTTAGATAAGGGGTTAGGGGTTAGATCCTCTGTCTGGGGGGTGGGGTGGGGGGGGGCACAACCTGAGAGAACTGGAGAGAGGAGAGAGAGGTGGGTTATACTAAGGATACCATCTTAGTCTCAATAAACAGTCAGATCCAAGCACCACCTGTTAGAACGAGGGGGTTAGGTGTCCATCATTATTCTACAGTCTGAAGGCTGTGTGTGTGTGTCCGTGTCCATCATTATTCTACAGTCTGAAGGCTGTGTGTGTGTCCATCATTATTCTACAGTCTGTGTGTGTGTGTGTGTGTGTGCGTGTCCATCATTATTCTACAGTCTGAAGGCTGTGTGTGTGTGTGTACTCACCAGTAGCTGTCTGGTTGATGTAGCTACCACCCATAGCACCAGGTGGAGGAGGAGGAGTGAAGGGAGAGATCCTCATGTCATCTCCTTTACCCTGGACTGAAACAACGAGAGAGAGAGAGATCCTCATGTCATCTCCTTTACCCTGGACTGAAACAACGAGAGAGAGAGAGAGAGAGAGAGAGAGAGAGAGATCCTCATGTCATCTCCTTCACCCTGGACTGAAACAACAAGAGAGAGAGAGAGATCCTCATGTCATCTCCTTCACCCTGGACTGAAACAACGAGAGAGAGAGAGATCCTCATGTCATCTCCTTTACCCTGGACTGAAACAACAAGAGAGAGAGAGAGATCCTCATGTCATCTCCTTCACCCTGGACTGAAACAACAAGAGAGAGAGAGAGAGATCCTCATGTCATCTCCTTTACCCTGGACTGAAACAACAAGAGAGAGAGAGAGAGATCCTCATGTCATCTCCTTTACCCTGGACTGAAACAACAAGAGAGAGAGAGAGAGATCCTCATGTCATCTCCTTTACCCTGGACTGAAACAACGAGAGAGAGAGAGAGATCCTCATGTCATCTCCTTCACCCTGGACTGAAACAACAAGAGAGAGAGAGAGAGATCCTCATGTCATCTCCTTTACCCTGGACTGACACAACAAGAGAGAGAGAGAGATCCTCATGTCATCTCCTTTACCCTGGACTGACACGAGAGAGAGATCCTCATGTCATCTCCTTTACCCTGGACTGAAACAACAAGAGAGAGAGATCCTCATGTCATCTCCTTTACCCTGGACTGAAACAACGAGAGAGAGAGAGATCCTCATGTCATCTCCTTTACCCTGGACTGAAACAACGAGAGAGAGAGAGATCCTCATGTCATCTCCTTTACCCTGGACTGAAACAACGAGAGAGAGAGAGAGATCCTCATGTCATCTCCTTCACCCTGGACTGAAACAACGAGAGAGAGAGAGATCCTCATGTCATCTCCTTTACCCTGGACTGAAACAACGAGAGAGAGAGAGAGATCCTCATGTCATCTCCTTCACCCTGGACTGAAACAACAAGAGAGAGAGAGAGAGATCCTCATGTCATCTCCTTTACCCTGGACTGACACAACAAGAGAGAGAGAGAGATCCTCATGTCATCTCCTTACCCTGGACTGACACGAGAGAGAGATCCTCATGTCATCTCCTTTACCCTGGACTGAAACAACAAGAGAGAGAGATCCTCATGTCATCTCCTTTACCCTGGACTGAAACAACGAGAGAGAGAGAGATCCTCATGTCATCTCCTTTACCCTGGACTGAAACAACGAGAGAGAGAGAGATCCTCATGTCATCTCCTTTACCCTGGACTGAAACAACGAGAGAGAGAGAGAGATCCTCATGTCATCTCCTTCACCCTGGACTGAAACAACGAGAGAGAGAGAGATCCTCATGTCATCTCCTTTACCCTGGACTGAAACAACGAGAGAGAGAGAGAGATCCTCATGTCATCTCCTTCACCCTGGACTGAAACAACGAGAGAGAGAGAGAGATCCTCATGTCATCTCCTTTACCCTGGACTGAAACAACGAGAGAGAGAGAGAGATCCTCATGTCATCTCCTTTACCCTGGACTGAAACAACAAGAGAGAGAGATCCTCATGTCATCTCCTTTACCCTGGACTGAAACAACGAGAGAGAGAGAGAGAGATCCTCATGTCATCTCCTTTACCCTGGACTGAAACAACAAGAGAGAGAGAGAGATCCTCATGTCATCTCCTTTACCCTGGACTGAAACAACGAGAGAGAGAGAGAGATCCTCATGTCATCTCCTTCACCCTGGACTGAAACAACAAGAGAGAGAGATCCTCATGTCATCTCCTTCACCCTGGACTGAAACAACGAGAGAGAGAGATCCTCATGTCATCTCCTTCACCCTGGACTGAAACAACGAGAGAGAGAGATCCTCATGTCATCTCCTTCACCCTGGACTGAAACAACAAGAGAGAGAGAGAGAGATCCTCATGTCATCTCCTTTACCCTGGACTGAAACAACAAGAGAGAGAGAGATCCTCATGTCATCTCCTTTACCCTGGACTGAAACAACGAGAGAGAGAGAGAGATCCTCATGTCATCTCCTTTACCCTGGACTGAAACAACGAGAGAGAGAGAGAGATCCTCATGTCATCTCCTTCACCCTGGACTGAAACAACAAGAGAGAGAGATCCTCATGTCATCTCCTTTACCCTGGACTGAAACAACGAGAGAGAGAGAGAGATCCTCATGTCATCTCCTTTACCCTGGACTGAAACAATGAGAGAGAGAGGCGGGTGTACTGTACTGTAGAGTCTTACCTGGTAGGGAGTAGGGAGGCGGGTTAGGACATGGTTCCTCTGACTTCAATGATGTGTCCATTGCCTCTGCTGAACAGCTGAGGAGAGAGAAACCACAAAATTATCACAATATTTGACGAGGCCCTTTCCTCCAGGAAATAAGTCAAGGGTCATGATAGTCAATTATCTGACCCAGCCCTTGTTGAGACAGTAGTCAAATATCTGTCTCAAACCTTGTTGAGAGAGTGTATCGAGGTGTTGATTGGCACTCCTGTCACCTCATTGGTCAGTCACCTCATCACCTGGATCAGCTGACAGACAGGTGTGTTTCAGGTGGATCTGGCACTCCCACAGGAGTAGGGTGAAGTAGTCCCTATTACTGATCTGAGATCAGTTTTATTCTGTTTGAGTGAAACTTCTAGCTAGGGGCTTCAACCTCGAATCACTGCCTAGGACCAGCTCTTCCTGCCTCTTCTCTTCTAGCTAGGGGCTTCAGCCCAAAAGCACTGTTCCTAGGACCAGCTCTTCCTGCCACCTCTCTTCTAGCTAGGGGCTTCAGCCCAAAAGCACTGTTCCTAGGACCAGCTCTTCCTGCCTCTTCTCTTCCAGCTAACTTGGACCCAGGACCACACCTAGCCAATATTCTAATGCCTCGTATATCAGGGGTGACACAGGATGAGACCCAGGACCACACCTAGCCAATATTCTAATGCCTCAATGCATACATCAGGGGTGACACAGGATGAGACCCAGGACCACACCTAGCCAATATTCTAATGCCTCGTATATCAGGGGTGACACAGGATGAGACCCAGGACCACACCTAGCCAATATTCTAATGCCTCGTATATCAGGGGTGACACAGGATGAGACCCAGGACCACACCTAGCCAATATTCTAATGCCTCGTATATCAGGGGTGACACAGGATGAGACCCAGGACCACACCTAGCCAATATTCTAATGCCTCATACATCAGGGGTGACACAGGATGAGACCCAGGACCACACTTAGCCAATATTCTAATGCCTCGTATATCAGGGGTGACACAGGATGAGACCCAGGACCACACCTAGCCAATATTCTAATGCCTCATATATCAGGGGTGACACAGGATGAGACCCAGGACCACACCTAGCCAATATTCTAATGCCTCATATATCAGGGGTGACACAGGATGAGACCCAGGACCACACCTAGCCAATATTCTAATGCCTCATATATCAGGGGTGACACAGGATGAGACCCAGGACCACACCTAGCCAATATTCTTATGCCTCATATATCAGGGGTGACACAGGATGAGACCCAGGACCACACCTAGCCAATATTCTAATGCCTCATATATCAGGGGTGACACAGGATGAGACCCAGGACCACACCTAGCCAATATTCTAATGCCTCATATATCAGGGGTGACACAGGATGAGACCCAGGACCACACCTAGCCAATATTCTAATGCCTCGTATATCAGGGGTGACACAGGATGAGACCCAGGACCACACCTAGCCAATATTCTAATGCCTCGTATATCAGGGGTGACACAGGATGAGACCCAGGACCACACCTAGCCAATATTCTAATGCCTCATATATCAGGGGTGACACAGGATGAGACCCAGGACCACACCTAGCCAATATTCTAATGCCTCATATATCAGGGGTGACACAGGATGAGAGTGGATAGTGTTCCATTATTTCTTTAGTGCCTGGTGGAGTTTTCCTTTTTTGTCTGACCAGGAACGACTCTGGGCCCTATCACTACCTGTATCACTGAATGTATATAAGACCTCTGTGACATTTGTAAAAGTTAAACATTTCTTAAATTTATTTTATTTAAAACCTGTGTTTTTTTTTTTTTTTTTAAGCACTTCTGCATCCTGCCCAACTTGGATGCTGGATGTAACTCTGAGCTGGATGCTGGATGCTGGATGTAACTCTGAGCTGGATGCTGGATGCTGGATGTAACTCTGAGCTGGATGCTGGATGCTGGATGCTGGATGTAACTCTGAGCTGGATGCTGGATGTAACTCTGAGCTGGATGCTGGATGTAACTTTGACCTGGATGCTCTCCCAAAAACATCCAGGTCGCTATGCCGTACATCCGGCTCGTTTTACTTCTGCATCCCGCTCAACATCCACTCGATGGCTTCCCCTGACAGGAGACGTCTACCTGCTCTTTATCGTCCGTCCACGTCGTCCTCACTGTAACAGCCCCTACTGCTCTTTATCATCCGTCCACGTCGTCCCCAGTGTAACAGCCCCTCCTGCTCTTTAGCGTCCGTCCACGTCGTCCTCAGTGTAACAGCCCCTCCTGCTCTTTAGCGTCCGTCCACGTCTTCCTCACTGTAACAGCCCCTACTGCTCTTTAGCGTCCGTCCACGTCGTCCTCAGTGTAACAGCCCCTACAGCTCAATAGTGTGAAGTGAATTTGACACGATGTAATGCTTTAATGAATATGACATGTATTTAAAGCAACAAAAAAAAACTTTTCGAAATTGCACAAACAATCCAATTTTTGCATACCCAAAAAGCAAGTACAGGGGCGCGTCTGATTAGATTCCTTATTCTCAGGGCCAGGTGTTTATTCTACATGTCAGAGAGGCATGTTTGTTCCAGTTACATAGACGATTTATATTTGAACGTTCCAAAAACATTTCGTCCTGCTGAACATGTAGAATGTATGGCAGCTAAACATGGTATTCGGACACGGTCCATGTAATAATGTCTGAGAAAATCTGTTGATGATTTGTCGCTACAGATGGTTTGTTACATGGTTAGGAGAATTAACATGGCAGTTTAGGAGAATTAACATGATAGGTTAGGAGAATTAACATGGCAGTTTAGGAGAATTAACATGATAGGTTAGGAGAATTAACATGGCAGTTTAGGAGAATTAACATGATAGGTTAGGAGAATTAACATGGCAGTTTAGGAGAATTAACATGATAGGTTAGGAGAATTAACATGGCAGGTTAGGAGAAATAACATGGCAGGTTAGGAGAATTAACATGATAGGTTAGGAGAATCAACATGGCAGTTTAGGAGAATTAACATGATAGGTTAGGAGAATTAACATGGCAGGTTAGGAGAATTAACATGACAGGTTAGGAGAAATACTATGGCAGGTTAGGAAAAGTAACATGGCAGGTTAGGAAAATTAACATGGCAGGTTAGGAGAATTAACATGATAGGTTAGGAGAAATAACATGGCAGGTTAGGAGAATTAACATGGCAGGTTAGGAGAATTAACGTGGCAGGTTACGAGAATGAACGTGGCAGGTTACGAGAATGAACGTGGCTGGTTAGGAGAATTAACGTGGCAGGTTAGGACAACTAACACAGCAGGTTAGGTGAAACAACGTAGCAGGTTAGGAGAATAAGGTTAAGATTAGGAAAAGGGTTATGGTTAGCTACAACGCTTCAGATGTCAACAACTGTTGTCCCCGACGCGACCACAAGATAGAGCTGTAGGCCACAACGGTAGAAACGTGAACAAACCATCTGTTGGGAATTAATGGAGATTGTTTTCAGTTGAAATTACGTTTATTCAATGCGGAACAAGTGGATCTCGTCTCATACGAACTATCCTATTCTCGCGAGTTTACATTCTGTTGTATCCGTCTGGTTTAGAGAAACAGAATGTAAGTTCGCGAGGTCGGGATGGTTTGTAGAGGCCACAAGGGATCCTCCTCACCCACAAAGCAGGTTACGCAACTGCATTAAGAAATGTATATGCCAGCTAGGCTACTGAGAAGTGCTTCAATTAAAACACATACAAAAATGAATAGATTTCTAAGTTTGAATCCGCCCCCAGGTGCTCTTATAATTATCAAACATTTTCCCGAATTCAATTAGCGCAGGAAACCACCATTCTCACGTTTTACATTAGCTGCATACGGTAATGTTAGTATCATGTTCAATAATATAGTCTGATGGCTTGTGAGACGACTAGGCTTGCTATTGTCGCATGTTTTCATTAAGCTACATAATTAAAAATAATGTCTGTTCCTATTAAACATGCATAGAATGTTCTGTTGGTCACATCATTTGACTGTTTGGAACCAAAGGAACCATTGTTTAACTGGTTTTAATGGAGGCCGGGTTCAGTCGGGAGCAGGGGCGGAAATCCCGGGGGGGACGGGGGGGACACGACCCCCCCATCCTTGGAAAAATATGATTTGTCCCCCCCAATATATCACTGAAACATAACTATGTAATTTAAATAATATTAATAATACGCAATGAAAGCAATTGTGCTGATTATAGACACTTAATAGCGCGTTTTTAAGTTTCAAAAGATTGCGACCCCCCCCCACCCTTTGCCTCACAATGTTTTGATCCACTGCCAGTTCCTTAGTTGGCAAGGTAACAGAGGGGTCGTATCTACTGTCTGAAAGGCACTCAATGAACGTAACTGAAGTGAGGTTAATCCAGTCAATCGCGCACACACACTAGCTGAATATGCAGAGCTAGCGCGCAAATATTAACTATTAAGCTAGCTAGTACCTATTCCATTTATGTGGCCTCGTCAAAGATGGAATCTTTGCTATTGTCAATTTATTCCAAGATCAGCATGCAGATGATGTAAGTTAGTGCTTCAAAGTCCCTGCGATAAGGTTAGCGATAAACTGAAGTCCAAACTGAACAGAACTACACTCTCTTCTACCATTGTCTTAAATATATTTAATGGTCTCGTTGCAAAAGCTAAATTGTCGCAAGGGAACTTTTATTTATTTATTTTATTTCACCTTTATTTAACCCGGGTAGCAAAGATTATAGCAAACACCACTGAAACGGAATTGGTGCTCGCTAGCTTTGCAAATTCAGCTATTGTTGGAAGCCAGCCAATATGAAACAAACTATTAAAATTACAAAAGGTTGCAGCATATGTTGTGTAAATGGTGAACTCATACAGCTGTCAACTCTTGTCATTTTAATCCGTTTCACATTTGCTAAACTACCTTTTAGATCGAAGCCCAAATAGAATGATAAAAGATAAGATGATAGAAGCCCATCTCCTACTGTAAATAACCTACACACTGTGTGTGTAGCCAGCCAGCCAGCCAGGTAGAAAAATGGCAGAAAAAATAAATAATGACAGAGCTCCTACCGTTGAGAATGCAGCCGTTGATAGAGGAAGTGGGCTTGGAGACATTACCTTGGAGTCCTTCCTCTGTGCTGGGGGTGATGTTGAGGTTTCAGACCCCTTAAAAGTGTTATTGACAAAACTGTCCTCTTAGGGCTCCCGAGTGGCGCAGTGGTCTAAGACACTGCATCTCAGTGCAAGTACATGGTTCGAATCCAGGCTGCATCACATACGGCCGTGGGAGTCACATAGGGCGGTGCACAATTGGCCCAGCGTCGTCCGGGTTTGGCTAGAGTAGGCCTTCAATGTAAATAAGAATTTGTTCTTAACTGACTTGCCTTGTTAAATAAAGGTTAAATTAAAAAAAATATATAAATAAAAAAGCATCAACTGAACTGGGCCTTTGACCTGTCTTTCAAATGGGGATAGTTCAAAGGTCATGTCGAACACCAGTCTTGGTAGTGTTCCACAGATATAGCCCACATCACTGGGGTGGCAGATGAGACTCTCCTCCTACCAAAGGATCATTGTGTAAACCACCAGCTGCCATACCGCCATGGTGTATAGCCAAATGTTAAAGTAGATGACTTGGACATGAAATCCCCCTGTGTAGCGAGGTGTTCCGGCGGTAACGTTTCCTCACAGCTACCTGTCCGTCACAACAGAAAGGACAAAATAGGTCAGACAGAATTGGTCTTTCTCTCACTCCCTCCTTCTTTTTATACTAATGGAGGATTCCGCTGCTAACATCTCAGGTCTGTCCTAGAGGAAGAGGTAGTACTCTGTCTGATGTCTACACCTCAGGTCTGTCCTAGAGGAAGAGGTAGTACTCTGTCTGATGTCTACACCTCAGGTCTGTCCTAGAGGAAGAGGTAGTACTCTGTGTCTACACCTCAGGTCTGTCCTAGAGGAAGAGGTAGTACTCTGTGTCTACACCTCAGGTCTGTCCTAGAGGAAGAGGTAGTACTCTGTCTGATGTCTACACCTCAGGTCTGTCCTAGAGGAAGAGGTAGTACTCTGTGTCTACACCTCAGGTCTGTCCTAGAGGAAGAGGTAGTACTCTGTGTGTCTACACCTCAGGTCTGTCCTAGAGGAAGAGGTAGTACTCTGTCTGATGTCTACACCTCAGGTCTGTCCTAGAGGAAGAGGTAGTACTCTGTGTCTACACCTCAGGTCTGTCCTAGAGGAAGAGGTAGTACTCTGTCTGATGTCTACACCTCAGGTCTGTCCTAGAGGAAGAGGTAGTACTCTGTCTGATGTCTACACCTCAGGTCTGTCCTAGAGGAAGAGGTAGTACTCTGTCTGATGTCTACACCTCAGGTCTGTCCTAGAGGAAGAGGTAGTACTCTGTCTGATGTCTACACCTCAGGTCTGTCCTAGAGGAAGAGGTAGTACTCTGTGTTGGATGTCTACACCTCCATTGACTCTGGTGGTGAGTATCTAACTGTGTTTGTTACAACTGTGGAAAATGTTCTGTGTTTGGTGTAACTCAGACAGGAAACGCCCCGTATTCGTTTAACCGTTTATTAGAAAGATTACAATACATGCATTATGTTAGTGTTGGTGTTAGGTTCTGCTCCTTCAGGGTAGCTCACTGCCAGAGCCTGCATCATGTTAAATAATGATAATTACAGGCAGTGAGCAAGGTACCCTGCACCAAATATTCCTCTCAGGGCCCATTTAAGTTGAGATCCATTTTAGATGGTGTCAGGATCATTTGATTTTCCTTCATTTCTTCTTGTTCTATGATGTCATGAAGGTAAATCTTCTTCTATGATGTCATGAAGGTGAATATTCTTCTATGATGTCATGAAGGTAAATCTTCTTCTTCTATGTCATGAAGGTAAATCTTCTTCTTCTATGATGTCATGAAGGTGAATCTTCTTCTACTATGATGTCATGAAGGTTGATATTTTTTTCTTCTATGATATCATGGCTGGTCCGCAAACAAACGTTTAAAGTGCATGCTGCCACCTACTGTGCTGGAATGTATGATCAATCATTATCTGCCCAATTCTGTACTACCTTGAAAATAAAAAACAAATAAATCCCTACTAACTTCTACCTTTCTGTATCATGATCTCTCTTCTTCCTGTGTCTTTCTGTATCATGATCTCTCTTCTTCTTCTACCTTTCTGTATCATGATCTCTCTTCTTCTTCTACCTTTCTGTATCATGATCTCTCTTCTTCCTGTGTCTTTCAGTATCATGATCTCTCTTCTTCCTGTGTCTTTCTGTATCATGATCTCTCTTCTTCCTGTATCATGATCTCTCTTCTTCCTGTGTCTTTCTGTATCATGATCTCTCTTCTTCCTGTGTCTTTCTGTATCATGATCTCTCTTCTTCTTCTACCTTTCTGTATCATGATCTCTCTTCTTCCTGTGTCTTTCCACTACCGACCATTCAGGTTCTTGACCCTCATCCTCCCGCTCCATACCATCAGAACTGACAGCCATATTGTCCTCATTCCAGGACAGCTGTTGATTCACCAACCTTTTCTCCATTTAGTCCGCACTACCGGCCGCCATTTCTGACCTCAAACCCTCTCTCACACTCAACCCCCTTTTCTATTCATTTTGGAGTGAAGAGGTTGTCAAGAACTGCTAGGAACTCAAGTCTCGTTGAATATCTTGGTTGATGTCATTTCATAGACTGTACAGTTTTAATCAGTTCTGTCTGGAGACAAAAAAATAAACGTATTTAAACGGGTTTTTTTTTAGAAACATTTCTGTATGAATAAAACAATTAGGTAACACTTTACAATAAGGGTACATTAATTAACATGAACAAAGAACAGAACAGCAGATATTGAAATGTGTGTGATACAAGACTTTGCTCATATGGACACTGGAACACAGCCATGTAGTGGGGTCAAGCCCTTCAGTAGCTGTGTAATATCACCATTAGCTGGATCATGGTTGACATGCACTTTTCACATGGCTACTGGGCTCTGTAGCTAGGCAACAGAATGTAAACATTTCCCCTTTTTTATGTTTATCTCTTCATTTATTTGGTATTGGATATATGCTGTAATTTATGTATATTTTTTTCATATTTAAAAATAAAACCCCATTACATGACTTTATTCTCTGATGAGCTTGGAGACCGAACCAGTTTGCGCTCCAGATATATTAAATAAAGATGTGATAAGATTCTGGAACAGTTATTCTTGATGTGAAGTACATTAAGATTCTGGAACAGTTATTCTTGATGTGAAGGACATTAATATTCTGGAACAGTTATTCTTGATGTGAAGTACATTAATATTCTGGAACAGATATTCTTGATGTGAAGTACATTAAGATTCTGGAACAGATATTCTTGATGTGAAGTACATTAATATTCTGGAACAGTTAATCTTGATGTGAAGGACATTAAGATTCTGGAACCGTTATTCTTGATGTGAAGTACATTAATATTCTGGAACAGATATTCTTGATGTGAAGTACATTATGATTCTGGAACAGATATTCTTGATGTGAAGTACATTATGATTCTGGAACAGTTATTCTTGATGTGAAGTACATTATGATTCTGGAACAGTTATTCTTGATGTGAAGAACATTAAGATTCTGGAACAGATATTCTTGATGTGAAGGACATTAATATTCTGGAACAGTTATTCTTGATGTGAAGTACATTAAGATTCTGGAACAGTTATTCTTGATGTGAAGTACATTATGATTCTGGAACAGATATTCTTGATGTGAAGTACATTAAGATTCTGGAACAGATATTGTTGATGTGAAGGACATTAAGATTCTGGAACAGATATTCTTGATGTGAAGTACATTAAGATTCTGGAAGTTATTCTTGATGTGAAGTACATTAAGATTCTGGAACAGATATTCTTGATGTGAAGTACATTAAGTGAATAAAAAATTATAAAATTAGCTTCTTTTTTTTTTACACAGGCAGCCCAATTTCTGATATGTTTTCCACTAATTAGTATTTCGACCAATCACAGATCTTTTCAAATCAGATCTTTTCTATCTAAAGGGGGTAAAAGACACAACCGTGTTAGAAATATCATCAAAACAGAAACCTTGTATTGGTACAAGATGTATTATTTCATATCATCAGACAATTGGATTGAATGTATAATCTCACCACAATCTCCTATGCAGAAGCTGTTGGGAGAGTCCATTGATGTATTTCCCATCGTTGCTTTGCCCCACAAGGACACACATCGATGAAATAGTCTGGTGAGTTCTTGATTGTGAAGCCGAAAGTAAATCTGTCTAAAACCAAATATCTGAAATGACGAGAGAAAGGAGAGAGAGTTCCGTTCAGAGACCTGTCAGATCAGGGTTCTAGTCAGACAACAATACATCAATTTGAGCACAGTAGCAGTTAATGGTTGTAGACTATTTGATGCCAGCATGTGTCAGTATTAAATAATGGGAGAAATTAAATGAAATCCTCAACTTTTCCTGTCCGGAAAGATTTTGACATCCGTTTTTCCAATGATGACTCCTCCACTCTGAAAAAGAGAATAGATATTTCAACATCGTGTAACCTTTAAACTAGGGCTTCAAACCACTTTAGTGTAACCAATACAATAATCACAATTCAAAATGAGTGTTGTAGTCTTGACAGTTTATTTCACTTCAAGCTATCAATATTAAATATTAATATCTTCAAGGGCTCCCGAGTGGCGCAGCCGCCTGAGGAACTATAGACCCTGGTTCGATTCCAGGCTGTATCACTACGGTCTAAGGCACTGCATCTCAGTACTAGAGGAGTCACTACAGACCCTGGTTCCATTCCAGGCTGTATTACAGCAGTCTGAGGAACTACAGACCCTGGTTCCATTCCAGGCTGTATCACAGCAGTCTGAGGAACTACAGACCCTGGTTCCATTCCAGGCTGTATCACAGCGGTCTGAGGAAGTACAAACCCTGGTTCCATTCCAGGCGGTATAACAGCGGTCTAAGGAACTACATCTCAGTGCTAGAGGAGTCACTACAGACCCTGGTTCAATTCCAGGCTGTATCACAACCGGCCGTGATTGGGAGTCCCATAGGACGGCGCACAATTGGCCCAGCGTCGTCCGGGTTAGGCTGTCATTGTAAATAAGAATTGTTAATTGTTAATTATTCTTTTTCTTTTTGCTTGGTTCATTAGCCGCTAGGGGCAGCCTTCAACAACAGCAAAAAATAGGCTACTGTCTCCGGGTTGGCTGACATCCTATCCATCTGAATGTAGCTGGAAGCTAAGCTTCCCGGTTCGACTCCTGACATTCCTGGACGGATTCGTGTCGACTGCCCAGAGTCCGCGAATTCAAGTCCGTTCCGCTGTCTCCCTAACGTTATTATCAATCTATCGTTTCCGAATAAAAAAGGACCAGCAAGAAGACTGCTCTGTCAAAACCAAGGTAAGCTAACAGTTAGCATGCAAACTGTGTCGCTGGGAGCGGGCGACGGCTCGTAGGAAAGTTCGGGGCTTGGTTCAAGAGAGGAGGCCTCGTTTTTTTACGGCGAGATGAAATGTTATTTTCGTAGCAAATTTTATCGTTCGTAATCTTGTTGATGATTTTTTTGTATGGACATTGAAGTATAAATAAATTACTAGAAAAGATTGTTTGCTAACTAGTTAGCTAGTTTAGCTATCGTAACGTTACATGCGAAATTGGGCTAGTTAGTTAGCGAACATTAGGTTGGGATAGCCTGTCAACTGGCTAGCCAGTTAATTAGCTCAGTCACACCTTGCTCCTAAATACAGAACGAACTCATCTTTAAGATCACGGGTATATCATGTTATATGTATAAAACACTGTTACTCATTCACGTCTTAACAGTTTGTGAAATGTGAACTAAAAATCTACCGAACAGGTAGCATTACCAGCAGCTAGCCGAGTAGCGTTAGCTGAATTGACTAAGGTTAGTTAACGAGCTGAGTCATGTTCTTGTATTCCTATGGGGGTTTTCCCTCTCTGTGTAGCCGGTGACCAGTGAGAGACTGACCGCACCCAACTCCCATCACCATGTCACTGCACCAGTTTCTGCTTGAGCCCATCACCTGTCACGCCTGGAACCGGGACAGAACCCGTACGGCCCAGGACCAATGCTTTATTATATAACATCACATACTTTAAATATACACATACTGCATACAACATCCAAAACATCCACGTTCATCAAAATGTTTATCCACTGACTCTTCTGTTATCTGGCCTTCTTTCTCGTCTTCTCTCCCTGTAGAGATTGCCATCAGTCCCAACAACCACGAGGTTCACATCTATCAGAAGACTGGTAACCAGTGGATGAAGAGTCATGAGCTGAAGGAGCACAATGGACACATCACAGGTAGAATAGGCACAGGAAATGACATCACAGGTAGACTAGGCACAGGAAATCACATCACAGGTAGACTAGGCACAGGAAATCACATCACAGGTAGAATAGGCACAATGGACACATCACAGGTAGACTAGGCACAGGAAATGACATCACAGGTAGACTAGGCACAGGAAATGACATCACAGGTAGACTAGGCACAGGAAATCACATCACAGGTAGACTAGGCACAGGAAATCACATCACAGGTAGAATAGGCACAGGAAATCACATCACAGGAATTGTTAAAAAGTATTTGAATCTATGTCTGGACATTGATGATGTTTTTCAGAGGTTTACATTGACTATCTCTCTTCTCTCTCCCCTCCCTCCCTCTCCAGGTATCGACTGGGCTCCTAAGTCCGACCGTATCGTGACGTGTGGGGCGGATCGTAATGCCTATGTCTGGTCTCTAAAGGACGGGGTCTGGAAGCCCACTCTGGTCATCCTGAGGATCAACAGAGCTGCTACTTTCGTCAAGTGGTCTCCTCTGGAGAATAAGTTTGCTGTGGGCAGCGGCGCCAGACTCATATCAGTCTGTTACTTCGAGTCTGATAACGACTGGTAAGGGAGGAGAGGAGGGGTTGGGAGAGAGAAGTAGGCTAAATAGTTTTGTACTCTTTAAATGTGTGTGTGTGTGTGTGTGTGTCAGGTGGGTGAGTAAGCACATCAAGAAGCCAATCCGTTCCACCGTCCTCAGTCTGGACTGGCATCCTAACAACGTGCTGCTGGCGGCTGGATCCTCTGACTTCAAATGCAGGTAGAGAGAGAGACAGACAGACCATGTTTCAACCTCGTCAGTAGAGAGAGAGAAGGGGAGACAGACAGACCATGTTTTAACCTCATCAGTAGAGAGAGAGAAGGGGAGACAGACAGACAGACCATGTTTCAACCTCATCAGTAGAGAGAGAGAAGGAGAGACAGACCATGTTTCAACCTCATCAGTAGAGAGAGAGAAAGAGAGACAGATAGACCATGTTTCAACCTCATCAGTAGAGAGAGAGAAGGGGAGAGAGACAGACAGACCATGTTTCAACCTCATCAGTAGAGAGAGAGAAGGGGAGAGAGACAGACAGACCATGTTTCAACCTCATCAGTAGAGAGAGAGAAGGAGAGACAGACAGACCATGTTTCAACCTCATCAGTAGAGAGAGAGAAGGAGAGACAGACAGACCATGTTTCAACCTCATCAGTAGAGAGAGAGAAGGGGAGACAGACAGACCATGTTTCAACCTCATCAGTAGAGAGAGAGAAGGAGAGACAGACAGACCATGTTTCAACCTCATCAGTAGAGAGAGAGAAGGGGAGACAGACAGACCATGTTTCAACCTCATCAGTAGAGAGAGAGAAGGGGAGACAGACAGACCATGTTTCAACCTCATCAGTAGAGAGAGAGAAGGGGAGACAGACAGACCATGTTTCAACCTCATCAGTAGAGAGAGAGAAGGAGAGACAGACAGACCATGTTTCAACCTCATCAGTAGAGAGAGAGAAGGGGAGACAGACAGACCATGTTTCAACCTCATCAGTAGAGAGAGAGAAGGGGAGACAGACAGACCATGTTTTAACATCATCAGTAGAGAGAGAAGGGGAGACAGACAGACCATGTTTCAACCTCATCAGTAGAGAGAGAGAAGGAGAGACAGACAGACCGTCAGACCATGTTTCAACCTCATCAGTGATCTTTATACATTAGATACCTGGATCTATATTCACACAGCGTCTCTCAGTAGGAGTGTTGAATCTAGGATCAGGATCTATATTCACACAGCGTCTCTCAGTAGGAGTGTTGAATCTAGGATCAGGGTCTATATTCACACAGCGTCTCTCAGTAGGAGTGTTGAATCTAGGATCAGGGTCTATATTCACACAGCGTCTCTCAGTAGGAGTGTTGAATCTAGGATCAGGGTCTATATTCACACAGCGTCTCTCAGTAGGAGTGTTGAATCTAGGATCAGGGTCTATATTCACACAGCGTCTCTCAGTAGGAGTGTTGAATCTAGGATCAGGGTCTATATTCACACAGCGTCTCTCAGTAGGAGTGTTGAATCTAGGATCAGGGTCTATATTCACACAGCGTCTCTCAGTAGGAGTGTTGAATCTAGGATCAGGGTCTATATTCACACAGCGTCTCTCAGTAGGAGTGTTGAATCTAGGATCAGGGTCATGTCCTCTTATTCATTATGTTCTAAAAGACTGAACCAGCACTTCTACTCTGAGAATGATGATGCGTACAGCCCCCTGATCAATAGTTATTGATGCATACGGCCCCCTGATAAATAGTTATTGATACGTACGGCCCCCTGATCAATAGTTATTGATGCGTACGGCCCCCTGATCAATAGTTATTGATGCGTACGGCCCCCTGATCAATAGTTATTGATGCGTACGGCCCCCTGATCAATAGTTATTGATGCTTACGGCCCCCTGATCAATAGTTATTGATGCGTACGGCCCCCTGATCAATAGTTATTGATGCGTACGGCCCCCTGATCAATAGTTATTGATGCGTACGGCCCCCTGATCAATAGTTATTGATGCGTACGGCCCCCTGATCAATAGTTATTGATGCGTACGGCCCCCTGATCAATAGTTATTGATGCGTACGGCCCCCTGATCAATAGTTATTGATGCGTACGGCCCCCTGATCAATAGTTATTGATGCGTACGGCCCCCCGATCAATAGTTATTGATGCGTACGGCCCCCCGATCAATAGTTATTGATGCGTACGGCCCCCGATCAATAGTTATTGATGCGTACGGCCCCCGATCAATAGTTATTGATGCGTACGGCCCCCGATCAATAGTTATTGATGCGTACGGCCCCCCGATCAATAGTTATTGATGCGTACGGCCCCCCGATCAATAGTTATTGATGCGTACGGCCCCCCGATCAATAGTTATTGATGCGTACGGCCCCCCGATCAATAGTTATTGATGCGTACGGCCCCCCGATCAATAGTTATTGATGCGTACGGCCCCCCGATCAATAGTTATTGATGCGTACGGCCCCCCGATCAATAGTTATTGATGCGTACGGCCCCCCGATCAATAGTTATTGATGCGTACGGCCCCCCGATCAATAGTTATTGATGCGTACGGCCCCCCGATCAATAGTTATTGATGCGTACGGCCCCCCGATCAATAGTTATTGATGCGTACGGCCCCCCGATCAATAGTTATTGATGCGTACGGCCCCCCGATCAATAGTTATTGATGCGTACGGCCCCCCGATCAATAGTTATTGATGCGTACGGCCCCCCGATCAATAGTTATTGATACGTACGGCCCCCGATCAATAGTTATTGATGCGTACGGCCCCCTGATCAATAGTTATTGATGCGTACGGCCCCCTGATCAATAGTTATTTAAAATATATTCCCCCCTCTCTCTCTCCCCCAGGGTGTTCTCTGCCTACATCAAGGAGGTGGAGGAGAAGCCGGGCCCGACCCCCTGGGGGTCCAAGATGCCGTTTGGGGCGGTGCTGGCTGAGTTTGGGGGTGCTGGGGGAGGAGGATGGGTCCACTCTGTGTCCTTCTCCTCCTCTGGTAACAGACTGGCCTGGGTCTCACACGACTCCACTGTTACTGTGGTGGACGGCACCAAGGGATCCACGTAAGTCTCTCTGGGGAGGGGTAGTGTGTTTTATCTAACGCTCTGTATTCAAGCTGTGTGTGAGTGTGGTGTAACTCGGTCGCTCTGTTCAATGAACCGTGTGTGTGTGTGTGTGTGTGTGTTTCAGTCCGTCTCAGTTGAAGACTGAGTTCCTCCCTCTGCTCAGTGTTCTCTTCATCTCTGAGAACAGCGTGGTGGCAGCGGTAAGACTCTCTCTGTCTCTGTCTCTGACTGTCTCTGACTCTCTCTGTCTCTGACTCTCTCTCTCTCTGACTCTCTCTGACTCTCTCTGACTCTCTCTGTCTCTCTCTGTCTCTCTCTGTCTCTCTCTGTCTCTCTCTGTCTCTGTCTCTGACTGTCTCTGACTCTCTCTGTCTCTGACTCTCTCTCTCTCTGACTCTCTCTGACTCTCTCTGACTCTCTCTGACTCTCTCTGACTCTCTCTGACTCTCTCTGTCTCTCTCTGTCTCTGACTCTCTCTCTGTCTGTCTCTCCTCTCATAAATCAGAAAGGAAACCTGTATGAGTGTTTCTCTGCTGTGTTTTATCTTGACTGTCTGTCTCTCCTCAGGGTCATGACTGTTGCCCCATGCTGTTCCGTTGTGATGACGGAGGGTCCCTAACGTTTGTCTCTAAGCTGGACCTTCCTAAAGCTTCCATCACTAGAAACATCTCAGCTATGGAACGTTTCAGAAACATGGACAAGAGAGCTACCACAGAGGACCGCAACACAGCCCTGGAGACCCTGCACCAGAACTCCATCACGTAGGATACACACACACTGCACCAGAACTCCATCACGTAGGACACACACACACACACACTCACTGTACCAGAACTCCATCACATAGGGGACACACACACACACACACTGTACCAGAACTCCATCACATAGGGGACACACACACACTGTACCAGAACTCCATCACATAGGACACACACACACACTGTACCAGAACTCCATCACATAGGGGACACACACACACACTGTACCAGAACTCCATCACATAGGGGACACACACACACACACACACTGTACCAGAACTCCATCACATAGGGGACACACACACACACACTGTACCAGAACTCCATCACGTAGGACACACACACACACACACACACACACACACACACACACTGTACCAGAACTCCATCACGTAGGACACACACACACACACTGTACCAGAACTCCATCACGTAGGGGACACACACACTGTACCAGAACTCCATCACGTAGGACACACACACACACACACACACACACTGTACCAGAACTCCATCATGTAGGACACACACACACACACACACACACTGCACCAGAACTCCATCACGTAGGACACACACACACACACTGTACCAGAACTCCATCACTTAGGACACACACACACACACACACACTGCACCAGAACTCCATCACGTAGGACACACACACACACACACTGCACCAGAACTCCATCACGTAGGACACACACACACACACACACACACTGTACCAGAACTCCATCACGTAGGACACACACACACACACTGTACCAGAACTCCATCACATAGGGGACACACACACACACACACACACTGTACCAGAACTCCATCACGTAGGACACACACACACACACACACACACTGTACCAGAACTCCATCACGTAGGACACACACACACACACACACACACACACACACACACACACACACACACACACACTGTACCAGAACTCCATCACGTAGGACACACACACACACACTGTACCAGAACTCCATCACGTAGGACACACACACACACACACTGTACCAGAACTCCATCACGTAGGACACACACACACACACACACACACACTGTACCAGAACTCCCATCACGTAGGGGACACACACGCACACACTGTACCAGAACTCCATCACGTAGGACACACACACACACACACTGTACCAGAACTCATCACTTAGGACACACACACACACACACACTACCAGAACTCCATCACGTAGGACACACACACACACACACTACCAGAACTCATCACGTAGGACACACACACACACACTACCAGAACTCATCACGTAGGACACACACACACACACACACACACACACACACACTACCAGAACTCATCACGTAGGACACACACACACACTGTACCAGAACTCATCACTTAGGACACACACACACACTGTACCAGAACTCATCACGTAGGACACACACACACACACACACACACACACACACACACACACTGTACCAGAACTCATCACTTAGGACACACTGCACCCTGTTATATTGTCTCTAATCTACAGTTGTGGCCAAAAGTTTTGAGAATGACACATTCATTTCCACAAAGTCTGCTGCTTCAGTGTCTTTAGATATTTTTGTCAGATGTTACTATGGAATACTGAAGTATAATTACAAGCATTTCATAAGTGTCAAAGGCTTTTATTGACAATTACATGAAGTTGATGCAAAGAGTCAATATTTGCAGTGTTGACCCTTCTTTTTCAAGACCTCTGCAATCCGCCCTGGCATGCTGTCAATTAACTTCTGGGCCACATCCTGACTGATGGCAGCCCATTCTTGCATAATCAATGCTTGGAGTTTGTCAGAATTTGTGGGTTTTTGTTTGTCCAGCTGCCTCTTAAGGATTGACCACAAGTTCTCAATGGGATTAAGGTCTGGGGAGTTTCCTGGCCATGGACCCAAAATATCGATGTTTTGTTCCTCTTAGTTATCACTTTTGCCTTATGGCAAGGTGCGCCATCATGCTGGAAAAGGCATTGTTCGTCACCAAACTGTTCCTGGATGGTTGGGAGAAGTTGCTCTCGGAGGATGTGTTGGTACCATTCTTTATTCATGGCTGTGTTCTTAGGCCAAATTGTGAGTGAGCCCACTCCCTTGGCTGAGAAGCAACCCCACACATGAATGGTCTCAGGATGCTTTACTGTTGGCATGACACAGGACTGATGGTAGCGCTCACCTTGTCTTCTCCGGACAAGCTTTTTTCAGGATGCCGCAAACAATCGGAAATGGGATTCATCAGAGAAAATTACTTTACTCCAGTCCTCAGCAGTCCAATCCCTGGACCTTTTGCAGAATATCAGTCTGTCCCTGATGTTTTTCCTGGAGAGAAATGGCTTCTTTGCTGCCCTTCTTGACACCAGGCCATCCTCCAAAAGTCTTTGCCTCAGTGTGCGTGCAGATGCACTCACACCTGCCTGCTGCCATTCCTGAGCAAGCTCCGTACTGGTGGTGCCCCGATCCTGCAGCTGAATCAACTTTAGGAGACGGTCCTGGCGTTTGCTGGACTTTCTTGGATGCCCTGAAGCCTTCTTCACAACAATTGAACTGCTCTCTTTGAAGTTCTTGATGATCCGATAAATGGTTGATTTAGGTGCAATCTTACTGGCAGCAATATCCTTGCCTGTGAAGCCCTTTTATTGCAAAGCAATGATGACGGCATGTTTCCTTGCAGGTAACCATGGTTGACAGAGGAAGAACGATGATTCCAAGCAATTATTGAAGCTTCCAGTCTGTTATTCAAACTCAATCAGCATGACAGAGTGATCTCCAGCCTTGTCCTCGTCAACACTCACACCTTTGTTAACGAGAGAATCACTGACATGTCAGCTGGTCCTTTTGTGGCAGGGCTGAAATGAGGTGGAAATGTTTTTTGGGGGTTCAGTTCATTTGCATGGCAAAGAGGGACTTTGCAATTAATTGCAATTCATCTGATCACTCTTCATAACATTCTGGAGTACATGCAAATTGCCATCATACAAACTGAGGCAGCAGACTTTGTGAAAATTAATATTTGTGTCATTCTCAACTTTTGGCCACGACGGTAGTGTCTATGAGGGAGACCAGAGGGACTGTCTGACCCTGTTATATTGTCTCTCCTCCAGTCAAGTCTCTATCTATGAGGGAGACCAGAGGGACTGTCGTAAGTTCTGTACCACGGGCATCGATGGAGCCATGACCATCTGGGACTTCAAGGTGAGACACACAGACACACACACAGAGACACACACACACAGAGACACATTCCTGGCCAGCTTCATTAATTAGTTGTCATCACAATGTGATTTTTCAAACCTTAAAGTAGAATGTAATTAATGATATTCACTGGAATGGAATGTTGACAGAGGACAACATGGCCCCCAGCTGTAGACCAGACTCAGTCAGTAGACTGGTGACTGTTATTGACAGAGGACAACATGGCCCCCAGCTGTAGACCAGACTCAGTCAGTAGACTGGTGACTGTTATTGACCAATGTGTTGTTGTCTCTTCAGAGTCTGGAGGCGTCCATCCAGGGGCTGAGGATCATGTGAAGGACCCCCCGTTACCCTGACAACCCCCCCCCCTCCTCCAAGCGGCCAGTAACAGTCTGACCACGCTAAGAAGTATCTGATTAAAAAAGCACTGACTACACACACACACACACACACCCTCTCTGAGCTGACATGACATTACCGTTGATTGTTTGTTTATGTAAATGAAGGCTAAAGGGTCATAGGTCAACTTGACGACCCCGTGATGTACCATTCCACATCAGTGGGTTTTTTATTTTATAATAATAATAACAGGTATGGTGTTTTGTCTCTGAAGCGACTACGGCACTACAACACTAAGTTACCATTGAAGGATGTGCTGTGTAGCGATGCCACCAAGTGGAACACTATTCCCTATATAGTGCACTACTTTAGACCAGAGTCCTATAGCGGCTATCCTCTGTGTTGTGTCCCTATGGGCCATGGTCAGAAATAGTTTACTGTAAAGGAACCAGGGTGCTATTTGGGATGGTTCCTATGCCATTAGATGGAGGATGTATCTATGATGTGTCTAATTCAGCTGCAGAAGAAATAAAGAATCAACTTACACTACTGAGTCTCCTGTCTGTTAGTCTACACTACTGAGTCGCCTGTCTGTTAGTCTACACTACTGAGTCTCCTGTCTGTTAGTCTACACTACTGAGTCTCCTCTCTGTTAGTCTACACTACTGAGTCTCCTGTCTGTTAGTCTACGCTACTGAGTCTCCTGTCTGTTAGTCTACACTACTGAGTCTCCTGTCTGTTAGTCTACACTACTGAGTCTCCTCTCTGTTAGTCTACACTACTGAGTCTCCTGTCTGTTAGTCTACGCTACTGAGTCTCCTGTCTGTTAGTCTACACTACTGAGTCGCCCGTCTGTTAGTCTACGCTACTGAGTCTCCCGTCTGTTAGTCTACACTACTGAGTCTCCTGTCTGTTAGTCTACACTACTGAGTCTCCTGTCTGTTAGTCTACACTACTGAGTCTCCTGTCTGTTAGTCTACACTACTGAGTCTCCTGTCTGTTAGTCTACACTACTGAGTCTCCCGTCTGTTAGTCTACACTACTGAGTCTCCTGTCTGTTAGTCTACACTACTGAGTCTCCTGTCTGTTAGTCTACACTACTGAGTCTCCTGTCTGTTAGTCTACACTACTGAGTCTCCTGTCTGTTAGTCTACACTACTGAGTCTCCCGTCTGTTAGTCTACACTACTGAGTCTCCCGTCTGTTAGTCTACACTACTGAGTCTCCTGTCTGTTAGTCTACACTACTGAGTCTCCTGTCTGTTAGTCTACACTACTGAGTCGCCTGTCTGTTAGTCTACACTACTGAGTCTCCCGTCTGTTAGTCTACACTACTGAGTCTCCTGTCTGTTAGTCTACACTACTGAGTCTCCTGTCTGTTAGTCTACACTACTGAGTCTCCCGTCTGTTAGTCTACACTACTGAGTCTCCTGTCTGTTAGTCTACACTACTGACTCGCCTGTTAGTCTACACTACTGAGTCTCCTGTCTGTTAGTCTACACTACTGAGTCTCCTGTCTGTTAGTCTACACTACTGAGTCTCCCGTCTGTTAGTCTACGCTACTGAGTCTCCTGTCTGTTAGTCTACACTACTGAGTCTCCTGTCTGTTAGTCTGTTTTCTCTGTTTGTCTGTCTGTTACTTTGTGTGGAGGAGCCAGACAGCCCTTCCAACAGAAGGAAATGATCACATGCGTCTGGTAGAACAGAACAAGAAACAGGGAAGGTGGATAAAGAAGAGGGGAGTCTCATCTACCATCTCTCCCACCCCAGTGGTGGTTCTAGACCATTTCAACTGGGGGGGCCAAGCTGGGGCCAGTTACATTAGACGTTATTGTTCTCATATTGTTTTCTTCACTGCATTGCAGGGAAAAGACCATGTTCATAATAATTAGTGTTCCGCGTTGCCACTGTCTATTAACGGATGTAAAAAAAGAAAGATAGCAAAATTTAGTAATGTAAAAATGATTTCATACTCCACATTTAGGGGGGCCACAAGGGGGTCCAAATTTGTTGTCACAGGGGCACTGCGCCCCCCAGAACCGCCCCTGTCCCACCCTAGTCGACCTCAACGCTCCCTCCCTTTTCTGTTGCAGATGTGAATTTTCTATCTTAACTCCTTCCTCTCTGTAGAAGCAAGTCGTTTCAACTTCTCCCCTTCTCTTTTTGCAGAAGTTTCTATTTTCTCCCCCGCTTTTTTTGCAGAAGCAAGTTCTGCTTCAACCGCTCGTTTTCCCTCCCCCGGCCTCACCCCTCCCTCCCTCCCTTCCTGCCCGCCCGCCCTGGCCTCACCCCTCCCTCTGTTCCTCTTTTAGCGGAAGCAAGTTTTTCTCTCTCCTTCTCTTCTACAGAAGTGTCTGTTCTCTCTCTCTCTCTCCGCCACTCTGTCGGTAGCGTTCGCGTCGACTGGTCAGAGTCCGCGAGCTGTTCTCTCCGTTCATCTCTCCTTCCGTGTCCATCTCAGGGTAAGTAGCGCGTTGTCTCGGCTGAATGGTCATGTCCAGACATGTCTGGTTGCTTCTACTGATAACTGACACAAACAGGCAGAAACCATTTTTTTTTACAACGCAAAACAATGAAAACTACGAGGAAAAGTTACTAAGATGACACGTTTTCAACGTAGTGTAATGAAACAGGCAGGGAGCAGGACTCGAACCCTCGACCTTCTAACCCGAAGTCCAGCGCGCTATCGACTGTGCCGCAAAAGCCTGGTCCAGCGGTAGAGTCTCTCCGCGTTTATAAACCCAGGGTCGTTACAGCAGAGAGTCCGCAGCTAGAGGGACTTTGTTCCAGCTGTAGTGACCTGTTTCCTGAATACACTCAAACGCCACTGTTCTGTGTGGAGTCAACATGCCTTATGGAACATGTAGCCGTGACAGACAATTTCCTGTATTACAGGCTACGTTGTGTTGATGTTATGTTGTATACAGTGTGTGTTTTGACCTGCATCATTCAATTCATGCCACGGGGGCATTCCTCAGTCTGATTAACACAACCTAGACCTGACTATCTGTCTGTATCTCTGTCTCTCTCTGAAGTTTTCAGTTAGATGGTGATTTTTATCACCTATTTTACAGTGTGCGTGACGTTGCAGTCTAGTGCAAAACATATTATTTTGATTCAACAGGAACTACAGAAGCCTCTCATTAGCTCATCTCACTTTCTGGTTCTGCATTGTCCCGATTGGCCATGGCTTACCACAGCTTCCTGCTCGAGCCAATCAGCTGCCACTCCTGGAACAAGGACCGGACCCGTGAGTAGGACACGCTCTCTGATTGGTCAATAGGACTTCCTCCCTACAGAAGTAGAATCACTAGTGGAAACCCAGCTCAGATGGTGTTGAACAGACTCACAAAGCTGAGTTGTAGTAAAGTTAATTTGATATTCATTACAGATAGACAACCTATTGAAACACACACGCCAAGCTAACTGAAATTGATCCAAGTTAAAAACAAAAACAGGCTTAAGTTGAGTGAGTCTGACGGAGGACTGTGATTGGGTCCCGTGTGGCTGGAGGTATTTCCTGTTGTAGTGAGAGGGGTGGTGTTCACACACTGGGTCTCTCAGAGAGAAACGTCTCAGTGTTCTACAGAGCTCAGGAAACTAACTCCATATTTGGGTTGTTTCGATCTGAGTCTTGGGTCTCTGCTGAAAGTGGATGCTAGGTCTGGGCAGAGCACAACCACACACACAACCACAGTGTGTCTGAGTCATACAAACAGGAACAGGAAGTAAACTGACGGTTTCAACTCTGACACCAGAGAAACACACTGGGAGACACAGACGCAGACAGACACGCTGAGAGACAGACAGAGACACACAGACAGAGACACACAGACGGAGACACGGAGACACACAGAGACACGGAGACACACAGACGGAGACACGGAGACACACAGACGGAGACACACAGACGGAGACACGGAGACACACAGACGGAGACACACAGACGGAGACACGGAGACACACAGACGGAGACACACAGACGGAGACACGGAGACACACAGACGGAGACACACAGACGGAGACACACAGACGGAGACACAAACAGATGCTGTGAGAGGAGTGTGACCTTGCTTCCCACGCTATACTGTTGCAAACACACTCACACCAACCAACAGCCCTCTGATATATAGTGGGATCTCTCCCTGTAGAGAATGATTTATAGTGTGATCTCTCCCTGTAGAGAATGATTTATAGTGTGTGATCTCTCCCTGTAGAGAATGATTTATAGTGTGTGGGATCTCTCCCTGTAGAGAATGATTTATAGTGTGTGGGATCTCTCCCTGTAGAGAATGATTTATAGTGTGTGGGATCTCTCCCTGTAGAGAATGATTTATAGTGTGTGGGATCTCTCCCTGTAGAGAATGATTTATAGTGTGTGGGATCTCTCCCTGTAGAGAATGATTTATAGTGTGTGTGTGATCTCTCCCTGTAGAGAATGATTTATAGTGTGTGTGATCTCTCCCTGTAGAGAATGATTTATAGTGTGTGTGATCTCTCCCTGTAGAGAATGATTTATAGTGTGTGGGATCTCTCCCTGTAGAGAATGATTTATAGTGTGTGGGATCTCTCCCTGTAGAGAATTATTTATAGTGTGATCTCTCCCTGTAGAGAATGATTTATAGTGTGTGGGATCTCTCCCTGTAGAGAATGATTTATAGTGTGTGGGATCTCTCCCTGTAGAGAATTATTTATAGTGTGATCTCTCCCTGTAGAGAATGATTTATAGTGTGATCTCTCCCTGTAGAGAATGATTTATAGTGTGTGGGATCTCTCCCTGTAGAGAATGATTTATAGTGTGATCTCTCCCTGTAGAGAATTATTTATAGTGTGATCTCTCCCTGTAGAGAATGATTTATAGTGTGATCTCTCCCTGTAGAGAATGATTTATAGTGGGATCTCTCCCTGTAGAGAATTATTTATAGTGGGATCTCTCCCTGTAGAGAATGATTTATAGTGTGATCTCTCCCTGTAGAGAATGATTTATAGTGGGATCTCTCCCTGTAGAGAATTATTTATAGTGTGATCTCTCCCTGTAGAGAATGATTTATAGTGTGATCTCTCCCTGTAGAGAATGATTTATAGTGTGATCTCTCCCTGTAGAGAATGATTTATAGTGTGTGGGATCTCTCCCTGTAGAGAATGATTTATAGTGTGATCTCTCCCTGTAGAGAATTATTTATAGTGTGATCTCTCCCTGTAGAGAATGATTTATAGTGGGATCTCTCCCTGTAGAGAATTATTTATAGTGTGATCTCTCCCTGTAGAGAATGATTTATAGTGGGATCTCTCCCTGTAGAGAATTATTTATAGTGGGATCTCTCCCTGTAGAGAATGATTTATAGTGGGATCTCTCCCTGTAGAGAATGATTTATAGTGGGATCTCTCCCTGTAGAGAATGATTTATAGTGTGATCTCTCCCTGTAGAGAATGATTTATAGTGTGTGGGATCTCTCCCTGTAGAGAATGATTTATAGTGTGTGGGATCTCTCCCTGTAGAGAATGATTTATAGTGTGTGGGATCTCTCCCTGTAGAGAATGATTTATAGTGTGATCTCTCCCTGTAGAGAATGATTTATAGTGTGATCTCTCCCTGTAGAGAATGATTTATAGTGTGATCTCTCCCTGTAGAGATTGCTCTGTGCCCCAACAACCATGATGTCCACATCTATAAGAAGGATGGGACCAAGTGGACTAAGATACATGAACTGAAGGAGCACAACGGCCAGGTCACAGGTGAGACACACATTTTAGAGGCATGTTTTACAGAGTTCTTGTTTCTGACCCTGTTCTCCCTAACTCTTTATACCCCCCCCTCCCATCTCTCCAGGTATAGACTGGGCTCCAGACAGTAACTCTTTATGCCCCCCCCTCCCATCTCTCCAGGTATAGACTGGGCTCCAGACAGTAACTCTTTATACCCCCCCCTCCCATCTCTCCAGGTATAGACTGGGCTCCAGACAGTAACTCTTTATGTCCCCCCCCTCCCATCTCTCCAGGTATAGACTGGGCTCCAGACAGTAACTCTTTATGCCCCCCCCTCCCATCTCTCCAGGTATAGACTGGGCTCCAGACAGTAACTCTTTATGTCCCCCCTCCCATCTCTCCAGGTATAGACTGGGCTCCAGACAGTAACTCTTTATGTCCCCTCCCATCTCTCCAGGTATAGACTGGGCTCCAGACAGTAACTCTTTATGCCCCCCCCCTCCCATCTCTCCAGGTATAGACTGGGCTCCAGACAGTAACTCTTTATGCCCCCCCCTCCCATCTCTCCAGGTATAGACTGGGCTCCAGACAGTAACTCTTTATGTCCCCCCTCCCATCTCTCCAGGTATAGACTGGGCTCCAGACAGTAACTCTTTATGTCCCCCCCCCCCCCTCCCATCTCTCCAGGTATAGACTGGGCTCCAGACAGTAACTCTTTATGTCCCCCCCCCCCCCTCCCATCTCTCCAGGTATAGACTGGGCTCCATACAGTAACTCTTTATGTCCCCCCCCCCCCCTCCCATCTCTCCAGGTATAGACTGGGCTCCAGACAGTAACTCTTTATGCCCCCCCCTCCCATCTCTCCAGGTATAGACTGGGCTCCAGACAGTAACTCTTTATGTCCCCCCTCCCATCTCTCCAGGTATAGACTGGGCTCCAGACAGTAACTCTTTATGCCCCCCCCTCCCATCTCTCCAGGTATAGACTGGGCTCCAGACAGTAACTCTTTATGTCCCCCCCCCCCTCCCATCTCTCCAGGTATAGACTGGGCTCCAGACAGTAACTCTTTATGCCCCCCCCCCCCTCCCATCTCTCCAGGTATAGACTGGGCTCCAGACAGTAACTCTTTATGCCCCCCCCTCCCATCTCTCCAGGTATAGACTGGGCTCCAGACAGTAACTCTTTATGCCCCCCCCCCCTCCCATCTCTCCTGGTATAGACTGGGCTCCAGACAGTAACTCTTTATGCCCCCCCCTCCCATCTCTCCAGGTATAGACTGGGCTCCAGACAGTAACTCTTTATGTCCCCCCTCCCATCTCTCCAGGTATAGACTGGGCTCCATACAGTAACTCTTTATGTCCCCCCTCCCATCTCTCCAGGTATAGACTGGGCTCCAGACAGTAACTCTTTATGCCCCCCCCCCTCCCATCTCTCCAGTATAGACTGGGCTCCAGACAGTAACTCTTTATGCCCCCCCTCCCATCTCTCCAGGTATAGACTGGGCTCCAGACAGTAACTCTTTATGCCCCCCCTCCCATCTCTCCAGGTATAGACTGGCTCCAGACAGTAACTCTTTATGCCCCCCCCTCCCATCTCTCCAGGTATAGACTGGGCTCCAGACAGTAACTCTTTATGCCCCCCCCCCTCCCATCTCTCCAGGTATAGACTGGGCTCCAGACAGTAACTCTTTATGCCCCCCCCCTCCCATCTCTCCAGGTATAGGACTGGGCTCCAGACAGTAACTCTTTATGCCCCCCCCTCCCATCTCTCCAGGTATAGACTGGGCTCCAGACAGTAACTCTTTATGCCCCCCCCCTCCCATCTCTCCAGGTATAGACTGGGCTCCAGACAGTAACTCTTTATGCCCCCCCTCCCATCTCTCCAGGTATAGACTGGGCTCCAGACAGTAACTCTTTATGCCCCCCCCTCCCATCTCTCCAGGTATAGACTGGGCTCCAGACAGTAACTCTTTATGCCCCCCCCCTCCCATCTCTCCAGGTATAGACTGGGCTCCAGACAGTAACTCTTTATGTCCCCCCCCTCCCATCTCTCCAGGTATAGACTGGGCTCCATACAGTAACTCTTTATGTCCCCCCTCCCATCTCTCCAGGTATAGACTGGGCTCCAGACAGTAACTCTTAGATGCCCCCCCCCTCCCTCTCTCCAGGTATAGACTGGGCCCAGACAGTAAACTCTTATGACCCCCTCCCATCTTCCAGGTATAGACTGGCTCCAGACAGTAACTCTTTATGTCCCCCCTCCCATCTCTCCAGTATAGACTGGGCTCCATACAGTAACTCTTATGTCCCCCTCCCATCTCTCAGGTATAGACGGGGCTCCAGACAGTAACTCTTTATGTCCCTCCATCTCTCCAGGTATAGACTGGGCTCCAGACAGTAACTCTTTATGCCCCCCCCCCTCCCATCTCTCCGGTATAGACTGGGCTCCAGACAGTAACTCTTTATGTCCCCCCCCCCTCCCATCTCTCCAGGTATAGACTGGGCTCCAGACAGTAACTCTTTATGCCCCCCCCTCCCATCTCTCCAGGTATAGACTGGGCTCCAGACAGTAACTCTTTATGTCCCCCTCCATCTCTCCAGGTATAGACTGGGCTCCATACAGTAACTCTTTATGCCCCCCCCTCCCATCTCTCCAGGTATAGACTGGGCTCCAGACAGTAACTCTTATAACCCCCGGCAATAACCCATCTCTCCAGGTATAGACTGGGCTCCAGACAGTAACTCTTTATGTCCCCCCCCTCCCATCTCTCCAGGTATAGACTGGGCTCCAGACAGTAACTCTTTATGTCCCCCCCCCTCCCATCTCTCCAGGTATAGAATGGGCTCCAGACAGTAACTCTTTATGTCCCCCCCCCCCACCCTCCATCTCTCCAGGTATAGACTGGGCTCCAGACAGTAACTCTTTATGCCCCCCCCATCCCTCTCTCCAGGTATAGACGGGGCTCCAGACAGTAAACTCTTTATGCCCCCCCTCCCATCTCTCCAGGTATAGACTGGGCTCCAGACAGTAACTCTTTATGTCCCCCCCCCTCCATCTCTCCAGGTATAGACTGGGCTCCAGACAGTAACTCTTTATGCCCCCCCCCCTCCCATCTCTCCAGGTATAGACTGGGCTCCATACAGTAACTCTTTATGCCCCCCCTCCCATCTCTCCAGGTATAGACTGGGCTCCAGACAGTAACTCTTTATGTCCCCCCTCCCATCTCTCCAGGTATAGACTGGGCTCCAGACAGTAACTCTTTATGTCCCCCCTCCCATCTCTCCAGGTATAGACTGGGCTCCAGACAGTAACTCTTTATGCCCCCCCCTCCCATCTCTCCAGGTATAGACTGGGCTCCAGACAGTAACTCTTTATGCCCCCACTCCCATCTCTCCAGGTATAGACTGGGCTCCAGACAGTAACTCTTTATGTCCCCCCTCCCATCTCTCCAGGTATAGACTGGGCTCCAGACAGTAACTCTTTATGCCCCCCCCTCCCATCTCTCCAGGTATAGACTGGGCTCCAGACAGTAACTCTTTATGTCCCCCCCCCCCCTCCCATCTCTCCAGGTATAGACTGGGCTCCAGACAGTAACTCTTATGCCCCCCCCCCTCCCATCTCTCCAGGTATAGACTGGGCTCCAGACAGTAACTCTTTATGCCCCCCCTCCCATCTCTCCAGGTATAGACTGGGCTCCAGACAGTAACTCTTTATGCCCCCCCCTCCCATCTCTCCAGGTATAGACTGGGCTCCAGACAGTAACCGTATCGTGACCTGTGGGACGGATCGTAACGCGTATGTCTGGTCTCTGAAGGGGGAGGTGTGGAAGCCCACCCTGGTCATCCTCCGTATCAACCGCGCTGCTCGCTGTGTCAGCTGGTCTCCCCGGGAGAACAAGTTCGCTGTGGGCAGCGGATCACGCCTCATTTCCATCTGCTACTTCGAACAGGAGAATGACTGGTGAGGACAGGACAGGACTGGGTTTAACTGTATCTGTTATAGAGAACAGGAGAATGACTGGACTGGACTGGACTGGGTTTAACTGTATCTGTTATAGAGAACAGGAGAATGACTGGACTGGACTGGACTGGGTTTAACTGTATCTGTTATAGAGAACAGGAGAATGACTGGTGAGGACTGGACTGGGTTTAACTGTATCTGTTATAGAGAACAGGAGAATGACTGGACTGGACTGGACTGGACTGGGTTTAACTGTATCTGTTATAGAGAACAGGAGAATGACTGGACTGGACTTGACAGGACTGGGTTTAACTGTATCTGTTATAGAGAACAGGAGAATGACTGGACTGGACTGGGTTTAACTGTATCTGTTATAGAGAACAGGAGAATGACTGGACTGGACGGGGTTTAACTGTATCTGTTATAGAGAACAGGAGAATGACTGGACTGGACAGGACGGGGTTTAACTGTATCTGTTATAGAGAACAGGAGAATGACTGGTGAGGACTGGACTGGGTTTAACTGTATCTGTTATAGAGAACAGGAGAATGACTGGACTGGACGGGGTTTAACTGTATCTGTTATAGAGAACAGGAGAATGACTGGACTGGACAGGACGGGGTTTAACTGTATCTGTTATAGAGAACAGGAGAATGACTGGTGAGGACTGGACTGGGTTTAACTGTATCTGTTATAGAGAACAGGAGAATGACTGGACTGGACTGGACTGGGTTTAACTGTATCTGTTATAGAGAACAGGAGAATGACTGGTGAGGACTGGACTGGACTGGGTTTAACTGTATCTGTTATAGAGAACAGGAGAATGACTGGTGAGGACTGGACTGGGTTTAACTGTATCTGTTATAGAGAACAGGAGAATGACTGGTGAGGACTGGACTGGGTTTAACTGTATCTGTTATAGAGAACAGGAGAATGACTGGACTGGACTGGACTGGACTGGGTTTAACTGTATCTGTTATAGAGAACAGGAGAATGACTGAACTGGACTGAGTTTAACTGTATCTGTTATAGAGAACAGGAGAATGACTGGACTGGACAGGACTGGGTTTAACTGTATCTGTTATAGAGAACAGGAGAATGACTGGTGAGGACTGGACTGGGTTTAACTGTATCTGTTATAGAGAACAGGAGAATGACTGGACTGGACAGGACGGGGTTTCAGCTTTGTTCCCTGTCCTACGTAACAGGCTGCATCCTAGTCCCTGTCCTATGTAACAGGCTGCATCCTAGTCCCTGTCCTATGTAACAGGCTGCATCCTAGTCCCTGTCCTATGTAACAGGCTGCATCCTAGTCCCTGTCCTATGTAACAGGCTGCATCCTAGTCCCTGTCCTACGTAACAGGCTGCATCCTAGTCCCTGTCCTACACAGTGCAGTACTTCCTTCAACCACGTTTCAACCATATCTCAACCACGTTTCAACCATATCTCAACCACGTTTCAACCATATCTCAACCACGTTTCAACCATATCTCAACCACGTTTCAACCATATCTCAACCACGTTTCAACCATATCTCAACCACGTTTCAACCATATCTCAACCACGTTTCAACCATATCTCAACCACGTTTCAACCATATCTCAACCACGTTTCAACCCTGTTATTCCCAGGTGGGTCTGTAAGCACATCAAGAAGCCGATCCGTTCCACCGTCCTCAGTCTGGACTGGCATCCTAACAACGTGCTGCTGGCGGCTGGATCCTCTGACTTCAAATGCAGGTAGAGACAGACAGACCATGTTTCAACCTCATCAGTAGAGAGAGAGAAGGAGAGACAGACAGACCATGTTTCAACCTCATCAGTAGAGAGAGAGAAGGGGAGAGAGACAGACCATGTTTCAACCTCATCAGTAGAGAGAGAGAAGGGGAGACAGACAGACCATGTTTCAACCTCATCAGTAGAGAGAGAGAAGGAGAGACAGACCATGTTTCAACCTCATCAGTAGAGAGAGAGAAGGGGAGACAGACAGACCATGTTTCAACCTCATCAGTAGAGAGAGAGAAGGAGAGACAGACCATGTTTCAACCTCATCAGTAGAGAGAGAGAAGGAGAGACAGACCATGTTTCAACCTCATCAGTAGAGAGAGAGAAAGAGAGACAGATAGACCATGTTTCAACCTCATCAGTAGAGAGAGAGAAGGGGAGAGAGACAGACCATGTTTCAACCTCATCAGTAGAGAGAGAGCAGGGGAGAGAGACAGACCATGTTTCAACCTCATCAGTAGAGAGAGAGAAGGGGAGACAGACAGACAGACCATGTTTCAACCTCATCAGTAGAGAGAGAAGGGGAGAGAGACAGACAGACCATGTTTCAACCTCATCAGTAGAGAGAAGGGGAGACAGACCATGTTTTAACCTCATCAGTAGAGAGAGAGAAGGGGAGACAGACAGACCATGTTTCAACCTCATCAGTAGAGAGAGAGAAGGGGAGACAGACAGACCATGTTTTAACCATACTTCAAGAGTGAAATCAAATCAAAATCAAATCAAATGTATTTATATAGCCCTTCGTACATCAGCTGAAATCTCAAAGTGCTGTACAGAAACCCAGCCTAAAACCCCAAACAGCAAGCAATGCATGTGAAAGAAGCACGGTGGCTGGGAAAAACTCCCTAGGAAAAACTCCTGAGAAAGGCCAAAAACCTAGGAAGAAACCTAGAGAGGAACCAGGCTATGGGGGGTGGCCAGTCCTCTTCTGGCTGTGCCGGTGGATATTATAACAGAACATGGTCAAGATGTTAAAATGTTCGTAAATGACCAGCATGGTCAAATAATAATAATCATAGTAATTGTCGAGGGTGCAACAAGCACGTCCGGTGAACAGGTCAGGGTTCCGTAGCCGCAGGCAGAACAGTTGAAACTGGAGCAGCAGCATGGCCAGGTGGACTGGGGACAGCAAGGAGTCATCATGCCAGGTAGTCCTGAGGCATGGTCCTAGGGCTCAGGTCCTCCGAGAGAAAGAAAGAAAGAGAATTAGAGAGAGCAAATTTACATTCACACAGGACACCGGATAAGACAAGAGAATACTCCAGATGTAACAGACTGACCCTAGCCCCCCGACACATAAACTACTGCAGCATAAATACTGGAGGCTGAGACAGGAGGGATCAGAAGACACTGTGGCCCCATCCGATGATACCCCCGGACAGGGCCAAACAGGCAGGATATAACCCCACCCACTTTGCCAAAGCACAGCCCCCACACCACTAGAGGGATATCTACAACCACCAACTTACCGTCCGAAGACAAGGCCGAGTATAGCCCACAAAGATCTCCGCCACGGCACAACCCAAGGGGGGGGCGCCAACCCAGACAGGAAGACCACGTCAGTGGCTCAACCTACTCAAGTGACGCACCCCTCCCATGGACGGCATGGAAGAACACCAGTAAGTCAGTGACTCAGCCCCTGTAAAAGGGTTAGAGGCAGAGAATCCCAGTGGGAAGAGGGGAACCGACAAGGCAGAGACAGCAAGGGCGGTTCGTTGCTCCAGCCTTTCCGTTCACCTTCACACTCCTGGGCCAGACTATACTTAATCATAGGACCTACTGAAGAGATAAGTCTTCAGTAAAGACTTAAAGGTTGAGACTGAGTCTGCGTCTCTCACATGGGTAGGCAGACCATTCCATAAAAATGGAGCTCTATAGGAGAAAGCCCTACCTCCAGCCGTTTGCTTAGAAATTCTAGGGACAATTAGGAGGCCTGCGTCTTGTGACCGTAGCGTACGTGTAGGTATGTACGGCAGGACCAAATCGGAAAGATAGGTAGGAGCAAGCCCATGTAATGCTTTGTAGGTTAGCAGTAAAACCTTGAAATCAGCCCTTGCCTTAACAGGAAGCCAGTGTAGGGAGGCTAGCACTGGAGTAATATGATCAAATATTTTGGTTCTAGTCAGGATTCTAGCAGCCGTATTTAGCACTAACTGAAGTTTGTTTAGTGCTTTATCCGGGTAGCCGGAAAGTAGAGCATTGCAGTAGTCGAGCCTAGAAGTAACAAAAGCATGGATTAATTTTTCTGCGTCATTTTTGGACAGAAAGTTTCTGATTTTTGCAATGTTACGTAGATGGAAAAAAGCTGTCCTTGAAGCAGTCTTGATATGTTCTTCAAAAGAGAGATCAGGGTCCAGAGTAACGCCGAGGTCCTTCACAGTTTTATTTGAGACGACTGTACAACCATCCAGATTAATTGTCAGATTCAACAGAAGATCTCTTTGTTTCTTGGGACCTAGGACAAGCATCTCTGTTTTGTCCGAGTTTAAAAGTAGAAAATTTGCAGCCATCCACTTCCTTATGTCTGAAACACAGGTTTCTAGCGAGGGCAATTTTGGGGCTTCACCATGTTTCATTGAAATGTACAGCTGTGTGTCGTCCGCATAGCAGTGAAATTTAACATTATGTTTTCGAATGACATCCCCAAGAGGTAAAATATATAGTGAAAACAATAGTGGTCCTAGAACGGAACCTTGAGGAACACCGAAATTTACAATTGATTTGTCAGAGGACGAACCATTCACAGAGACAAACTGATATCTTTCCGACAGATAAGATCTAAACCAGGCCAGAACTTGTCCATGTAGACCAATTTGGGTTTCCAATCTCTCCAAAAGAATGTGGTGATCGATGGTATGAAAAGCGGCACTAAGATCTAGGAGCATGAGGACAGATGCAGAGCCTCGGTCTGACGTCATTAAAAGGTCATTTACCACCTTCACAAGTGCAGTCTCAGTGCTATGATGGGGTCTAAAACCAGACTGAAGCGTTTCGTATACATTGTTTGTCTTCAGGAAGGCAGTGAGTTGCTGCGCAACAACTTTTTCAAATTTTTTTGAGAGGAATGGAAGATTCGATATAGGCCGATAGTTTTTTATAATTTCTGGGTCAAGATTCGGCTTTTTCAAGAGAGGCTTTATTACTGCCACTTTTAGTGAGCTTGGTACACATCCGGTGGATAGAGAGCCGTTTATTATGTTCAACATAGGAGGGCCAAGCACAGGAAGCAGCTCTTTCAGTAGTTTAGTTGGAATAGGGTCCAGTATGCAGCTTGAGGGTTTGGAGGCCATGATTATTTTCATCATTATGTCAAGAGATATAGTAGTAAAACACTTTAGTATCTCCCTTGATCCTAGGTCCTGGCAGAGTTGTGCAAACTCAGGACAATGGAGCCCTGGAGGAATACCCAGATTTAAAGAGGAGTCCGTAATTTGCTTTCTAATGATCATGATCTTTTCCTCAAAGAAGTTCATAAATTTATTACTGCTGAAGTGAAAGCCATCCTCCATTTGCGAATGCTGCTTTTTAGTTAGCTTTGCGACAGTGTCAAAAAGAAATTTCGGATTGTTCTTATTTTCCTCAATTAAGTTGGAAAAATAGGATGATCGTGCAGCAGTGAGGGCTCTTCGATACTGCACGGTACTGTCTTTCCAAGCTAGTCGGAAGACTTCCAGTTTAGTGTGGCGCCATTTCCGTTCCAATTTTCTGGAAGCTTGCTTCAGAGCTCGTGTATTTTCTGTATACCAGGGAGCTAGTTTCTTATGACAGATGTTTTTAATTTTTAGGGGTGCAACTGCATCTAGGGTATTGCGCAAGGTTAAATTGAGTTCCTCGGTTAGGTGGTTAACTGATTCTTGTCCTCTGACGTCCTTGGGTAGGCAGAGGGAGTCTGGAAGGGCATCAAGGAATCTTTGGGTTGTCTGAGAATTTATAGCACGACTTTTAATCTTCCTTGGTTGGGGTCTGAGCAGATTATTTGTTGCAATTGTAAACGCAATAAAATGGTGGTCCGATAATCCAGGATTATGAGGAAAAACATTAAGATCCACAACATTTATTCCATGGGACAAAACTAGGTCCAGAGTATGACTGTGGCAGTGAGTAGGTCCAGAGACATGTTGGACAAAACCCACTGAGTCGATGATGGCTCCGAAAGCCTTTTGGAGTGGGTCTGTGGACTTTTCCATGTGAATGTTAAAGTCACCAAAAATTAGAATATTATCTGCTATGACTACAAGATCCGATAGGAATTCAGGGAACTCAGTAAGGAACACTGCATATGGCCCAGGAGGCCTGTAAACAGTAGCTATAAAAAGTGATTGAGTAGGCTGCATAGATTTCATGACTAGAAGCTCAAAAGACGAAAACGTCATTGTTTTTTTTTTTGTAAATTGAAATTTGCTATCGTAAATGTTAGCAACACCTCCGCCTTTGCCAGATGCACGGGGGGTATGGTCACTAGTGTAACCAGGGGGTGAGGCCTCATTTAACACAGTAAATTCATCAGGCTTAAGCCATGTTTCAGTCAGGCCAATCACATCAAGATTATGATCAGTGATTAGTTCATTGACTATAACTGCCTTGGAAGTGAGGGATCTAACATTAAGTAACCCAATTTTGAGATGTGAAGTATCACAATCTCTTTCAATAATGGCAGGAATGGAGGAGGTCTTTATACTAGTGAGATTACTAAAGCGAACACCGCCATTTTTAATTTTGCCCAACCTAGATCGAGGCACAGACACGGTCTCAATGGGGAAAGCTGAGCTGACTACGCTAACTGTGCTAGTGGCAGACTCCACTAAGCTGGCAGGCTGGCTAACAGCCTGTTGCCTGGCCTGCACCCTATTTCATTGTGGAGCTAGAGGAGTTAGAGCCCTGTCTATGTTCGTAGATAAGATGAGAGCACCCCTCCAGCTAGGATGGAGTCCGTCACTCCTCAGCAGGCCAGGCTTGGTCCTGTTTGTGGGTGAATCCCAGAAAGGGGGCCAGTTATCTACAAATTCCATCTTTTGGGAGGGGCAGAAAACAGTTTTCATCCAGCGATTGAGTTGTGAGACTCTGCTGTAGAGCTCATCACTCCCCCTAACTGGGAGAGGGCCAGAGACAATTAATCGATGCCGACACATCTTTCTAGCTGATTTACATGCTGAAGCTATGTTGCGCTTGGTGACCTCTGACTGTTTCATCCTAACATCGTTGGTGCCGACGTGGATAACAATATCTCTATACTCTCTACACTCGCCAGTTTTAGCTTTAGCCAGCACCGTCTTTAGATTAGCCTTAACGTCGGTAGCCCTGCCCCCTGGTAAACAGTGTATGATCGCTGGATGATTAGTTTTAAGTCTAATACTGCGGGTAATGGAGTCGCCAATGACTAGGGTTTTCAATTTGTCAGAGCTAATGGTGGGAGCCGTCGGCGTCTCAGACCCCACAACGGGAGGAGCAGAGACCAGAGAAGTCTCGGCCTCCGACTCCGACTCGCTTAACGGGGAGAACCGGTTGAAAGTTTCTGTCGGCTGAATAAGCGACACCGGTTGAGCATTCCTAAAGCGTTTCCCTCCAGAAGCCATGAGAAAGTTGTCCGGCTGCGGGGACCGTGCGAGGGGGTTTATACTAACGTTACTATCTGTACTTGCTGGTGGCACAGACGCTGTTTCATCCTTTCCTACACTGAAATTCCCCTTGCCTAACGATTGCGTCTGAAGCTGGGCTTGCAGCACAGCTATCCTCGCCGTAAGGCGATCGTTCTCCTGTATATTATGAGTACAACGACTGCAATTAGAAGGCATCATGTTAATGTTACTTAGCTTCGGCTGTTTGAAGTCCTGACGAACCATGTCCAGATAAAACCTCCGGGGTAGGAAAGTTGAATGAAAAAAAGTTGAGTGAGGGGAAAAAGTAAAAATATACGGTAATGAAAAAGTAAAAACCGTCAGGTAGCAAAGTAAAAACGGCAACAAAAACGCACAGCAGCGTAAACAAGTCTGCAAGTTGTGACCGGAAACAGGAAACTCAACCTGACACAATAGCCTGAAATCTCTCATTCAGCTCTCTTCTCTACTGTAATCTACTTAATTCTCTTCCCTCTCCCCCAGGGTGTTCTCGGATCAATAGTTATTTAAAATATATTCCCCCCTCTCTCTCTCCCCCAGGGTGTTCTCGGATCAATAGTTATTGATGCGTACGGCCCCCTGATCAATAGTTATTTAAATATATTCCCCCCTCTCTGTCTCCCCCAGGGTGTTCTCGGCCTACATTAAGGAGGTGGAGGAGAAGCCGGGCCCCACAGTGTGGGGGTCCAAGATGCCCTTTGGGGAGGTGCTGTTTGAGTCTGGGCCCTCAGCGGGGGCTGGAGAGGGGGCAGGAGGGGGATGGGTCCACGGGGTCTGTTTCTCCCACAGCGGGAACCGCCTGGCCTGGACGTCACATGACTCTACTGTGGCGATCGCAGAGGGAGGCAAGACCAGCACGTAAGGAGAGAGGGAGGGAACACTGATCTCTGTGTGTATTCTGGTATCAGCAGTCTGATCTCTCTGTGTGTGTTCTGGTATCAGCAGTCTGATCTCTCTGTGTGTATTCTGGTATCAGCTGTCTGATCTCTGTGTGTATTCTGATATCAGCAGTCTGATCTCTCTGTGTGTGTTCTGGTATCAGCAGTCTGATCTCTCTGTGTGTGTTCTAGGATCAGCTGTCTGATCTCTGTGTGTATTCTGATATCAGCAGTCTGATCTCTCTGTGTGTGTTCTGGTATCAGCAGTCTGATCTCTCTGTGTGTATTCTGGTATCAGCAGTCTGATCTCTCTGTGTGTGTTCTAGGATCAGCTGTCTGATCTCTGTGTGTATTCTAGGATCAGCAGTCTGATCTCTGTGTGTATTCTAGGATCAGCAGTCTGATCTCTCTGTGTGTATTCTGGTATCAGCAGTCTGATCTCTCTGTGTGTGTTCTAGGATCAGCTGTCTGATCTCTGTGTGTATTCTAGGATCAGCAGTCTGATCTCTGTGTGTATTCTAGGATCAGCAGTCTGATCTCTGTGTGTGTGTTCTGGTATCAGCAGTCTGATCTCTCTGTGTGTGTTCTGGTATCAGCAGTCTGATCTCTCTGTGTGTGTTCTGGTATCAGCAGTCTGATCTCTCTGTGTGTGTTCTGGTATCAGCAGTCTGATCTCTGTGTGTGTTCTAGGATCAGCAGTCTGATCTCTGTGTGTTCTAGGATCAGCAGTCTGATCTCTGTGTGTTCTAGGATCAGCAGTCTGATCTCTGTGTGTTCTAGGATCAGCAGTCTGATCTCTGTGTGTATTCTAGGATCAGCAGTCTGATCTCTCTCTCTCTCCCTCTGTGTGTATTCTAGGATCAGCAGTCTGATCTCTCTGTGTGTATTCTAGGATCAGCAGTCTGATCTCTCTGTGTGTATTCTAGGATCAGCAGTCTGATCTCTCTGTGTGTTTTCTAGGATCAGCAGTCTGAGCTCTGAAACCCTTCCTCTGCTGTGTGTCAGCTTTATCACTGAAAACAGCCTGGTTGCCGCTGTGAGTACATTCACTCACTCACTCACTCACTCACACACACACACACACACACACACACACACACTTCTCCTCTCTCCCTCTCCTGTGTCTGTCTCACTGTGTCTCTCTCCTCTCTCTAGGGCCATGACTGCTACCCGGTGCTGTTTGTGTATGACGGTGCTAAGGGCTCAGTAACGTTCGGAGGGAAGCTGGACGTTCCCAAGCAGACGTCTCAGAGAGGGATCAGCGCCAGGGAACGCTTCCAGAACCTGGACCGCCGAGCTACCTCGTCCGAGACCACCGAGCAGGGACTGGAGAGTCTGCACAAGAACAGCATCAGGTGGGGTGGGGGGGTGTATTTCTGGGGTCGTAATGACTAAGTGTGTGTGTGTGTGCTAACGGTCTCTTTGTATTCCAGTCAGATCTCTGTGCTGGAGGGAGGAAAGATGAAGTGTTCCAAGTTCTGTACCACTGGGATGGACGGAGGAATGGTCATATGGGACGTCAAGGTACACACACACACACACACACACACACACCTACACACACACACACATTTACACTATACACACACACCTACACTACACACACCTACACACACCTACACTACATACACCTACACTACACACACCTACACACCTACACTACACACACCTACACTACACACACCTACACTACACACACCTACACTACACACACCTACACACACCTACACACACCTACACACACCTACACTACACACACCTACACTACACACACCTACACACACCTACACTACACACACCTACACTACACACACCTACACACCTACACTACACACACCTACACTACACACACCTACACTACACACACCTACAC
>NW_021822689.1:80000-110000 GCF_901001165.1 Salmo trutta
TTGTACCTTATCACCGTCGTCATGACATCTGGAATAGTTGTGCAGTGAGCCATGAAGAGATGTCTAAATATCTTCTTCTGTTCCCAGAGTCTGGAGTCTGCCATGAAGGATCTCAAGATAGTCTGACACTATGACATTGACCCTCTGTCAACCAGCCGGGATATGAAGACATCTCACCTCTTTGCCTTTCTGCTTCTCTGCGTCTGTCTGTCTCTGCTGCTGTTGAAGACAACTCCTTTCTGTCTGTCTCTGTTGAGCCTAGCATCTGCTAGAAGCACGGCAGCCATTTTCCAGAATCAACTCCTCAGTCTGTCCGTATAACTCTGCCTGTGGTTCTGCATGCCATGTGGACTCGGGTAAAGGAGTTGTCGGAAGCAGCACTAGGCTGTTAGCTAGATAACATGTAGCCTCTTCAATCAGTGAATATTACTATGACTCTGGGACCAAAGACAACAGCTCAGTCCTGTTTCTCTCCCTTCTGTCTGCAGTGTGCACTCCACCCCCCCTCGTTGTTTTAAAAAGGATTGGATGGTGCAGGATAGGCAGAGGGACGGGCAGAGTGACGGGCAGAGTGTCTAACCGTTAGAGGGTAGGAGTTCACACTGCAGTGAGAAGGGAGGAGGAACACATTAGGGTTACAGACTGTTACTATGACAATGATGTCTCTGTTCCACATGGCACCCTATTCCTTTATATAGTGTACTAGTTAGACCAGGACCCATAGGACTCTGGTCAAAGTAGTGCACTAGGTAGACCAGGATCCATAGGGCTCCCATAGGACTCTGGTCAAAGTAGTGCACTAGTTAGACCAGGACCCATAGGACTCTGGTCAAAGTAGTGTACTAGTTAGACCAGGACCCATAGGACTCTGGTCAAAGTAGTGCACTAGTTAGACCAGGATCCATAGGGCTCCCATAGGACTCTGGTCAAAGTAGTGCACTAGTTAGACCAGGACCCATAGGGCTCCCATAGGACTCTGGTCAAAGTAGTGCACTAGGTAGACCAGGATCCATAGGGCTCCCATAGGACTCTGGTCAAAGTAGTGCACTAGTTAGACCAGGATCCATAGGGCTCCCATAGGACTCTGGTCAAAGTAGTGTACTAGTTAGACCAGGACCCATAGGACTCTGGTCAAAGTAGTGTACTAGTTAGACCAGGACCCATAGGGCTCCCATAGGACTCTGGTCAAAGTAGTGTACTAGTTAGACCAGGACCCATAGGACTCTGGTCAAAGTAGTGTACTAGTTAGACCAGGACCCATAGGACTCTGGTCAAAGTAGTGTACTAGTTAGACCAGGACCCATAGGACTCTGGTCAAAGTAGTGCACTAGTTAGACCAGGACCCATAGGGCTCCCATAGGACTCTGGTCAAAGTAGTGCACTAGTTAGACCAGGATCCATAGGGCTCCCATAGGACTCTGGTTAAAAGTAGACCAGGGTAATAGGATACAATTTGAGACACATCTTAGTTTTTTTTCTATCTTCTTTGTTTTAGAATCCAGGAAATGCTTGTGAGCGATGTTCTTCTGTTCCATCAGGTGTTCTATACTGATAGCTGTACCTGGACATACAGCTGTGCTCTAATATACGGCACGATTCACTTTGGCTTCTGGAATTAGTTTACATGGATTTTGTTTTGGTGTTCACACATGGATTTGTTGGATTTACAGCACAGGACCAAGAAAATAATTCATCTAAACTGATGTTTTCACTTCAAATTTAAAAAAATTAATGGACTAACCCTTACAAAAAAAAAAAGATTACAGTTTTGAAACTGCAGTAAAAGTGCAGTAACTGCAATTGACTGTGGTATTTTGGACGTAGTAATTGCAGAATAACTGCAGTTAGACTGCACTCTGACCTCAATCTTTTTTTCCTAACGGAAATGATTCAGAATTCTAATTGAATTTGATTGGAGGCAGGTGATTAGTTTACTGTGTGATGTATTATATCTGTGGTAAGTTGCAGGTGCCTACAGGGTAAAAAAAAGAAGAAGCCATTCAACCCGTTTTGAAAAGAGGAAACGGAACATTCTGCTCCATTGAACTCCGTTATCAGTGAGATATATTAGAGCGCAACTGTAACTATAGGACTTATTATAATAGAAAGCCTCAGAGTGGAACGCTACAGCAGGTATTTGTATAATCATGAAGAAAGCCAAGCAGCAGTACCTGTTAAATGCTTATGCTGGTCATAATATGCATTTAATAAATGATTTACTTATCATAGACGGTGTGTGTGTCTGTCTGATAAGACTGCTCTGACGTCAACTAGTAACTGTTATGAGAATGTGTCGAGACGCGCCGAGTTTCACACCGCAGTTTTCTATAAACTCATCACGTAGATCATTCAGAAACTCACATCCCTCCCGTTTCACGTAGATCATTCAGAAACTCACATCCCTCCCGTTTTGTTTAGGTGGAGGACTCGCGTCATCTAGCGGCCACATTCAGGACGCACAACGTTGATAAACTACCAGAAGTCTTGGCTTTGAGCTTTGCTGGAGGTGTTTTTGTGTTAAATATTATGATACATTATGATGTTGACAGAAATTCTGACTTGATGCTGTAGCCGAAAGAACCAACTATTCTCCAACCCAGTATCTCTGGACGCTTACAACAACATCATGACTTGGATCCAGATTGAACCGTTACCGAATCCGTAAAAAAAAATATATATATTTTTTTTTGTATTATTCTTTTTCTTCTTCCGCGACGCAGGAAGACTGTTTTCCCTGGAAACCGTTTTGATCGTTCGCACTTCCGGGTGTAGCCTGCTCTGGATCTGGCAACATATGTCGTCGCTGCAGCACCTCGGCTCGGCATCCCGGAGACTCACTAGTCGGTGATCAGCAGCACCATCAGCACCATCAGCCGAGGTTTAGATGTGTGTTTTAGATGTGTGTTTTAGATAGCTAGTAGCAGCTGGAATCAACCAAACCAGGACAGGACGCTGCTCCAACACACAACACGGAAGACCATTTCTTATCACTACTACACCTCTCTACGTCAACTGTTGCTGTTTTCCCCACATTTTAAATGAATCTTGTAAGGTATGTGGTTTTGGGTTTTTATAATTTGCCCTAAATGTGTAGACATCGTGACGTCCGGTTAGTAGACGTTATATCAACGTGAATGTGTTGGTTTGATAAGCCGAACAGACACATCAATAACCAGCTGTGATGTTGCTAACCTATTTGGGACACACTGTGACTGCTGCCCTATATTAGTTGGGTTTATGTAACGCTATTATTTAGTACAATACGACAACAATAATAATAATACAATAATAATGAGGTGGGAAACGGTTGGAATGGTTGAAGGTATGAGTTCTGTCTACGTCGCTTGGGAGATGATCTGTTTTACAGTAGAATAACGAATACCGATTATGGTCCTTATCGATAATACCGACCGGGAACCGAAAGGACCGCGCAGGGACGTACAACTTTTACTAATCTATTTAATGTAAATGTCCTTGTACAGGCTGCACTACCATGGCCAAGTTGTTTCCATGGTTTCTGATTTCAAGTAGTTATATCATCAGATGACAACATCAGACTGATGCATTTACACCAGTAGACTTTTACTAGTGTGTGTGTGGGCTTACCCCAGTTTTGTCAGTAAGCAGGATGGTTGTGTACATCTGACTATTGGTGGATAGTTCAATCAATGTTAGCCTAGGTGTGTGTGTGTGTGTGTGTGTGTATAAACGGTGAGAGGAGATGACAGATAGGTAGTTGTATTGTTACTATCCTCCTGTACTACTATGCCACTTTGTCTTGAAGCAGACAGACAGACAGACAGACAGGTCTGGACACACTGACCACAGACAGACAGGTCTGGACACACTGACTACAGACAGACAGGTCTGGACACACTGACTACAGACAGACAGACAGGTCTGGACACACTGACTACAGACAGACAGACAGTTCTGGACACACTGACTACAGACAGACAGACAGGTCTGGACACACTGACTACAGACAGACAGACAGGTCTGGACACACTGACTACAGACAGACAGACAGGTCTGGACACACTGACTACAGACAGACAGACAGGTCTGGACTCTGCTGGGCTTTGGCTCTGTGATCTGTTGGTCTGGCCTGGCCATGTGTGTGTGGCCTGGGGCTCAGATCATTAACAGACAGCTTGATAACCTAATTAACAGAACTGCCAGCTGTCTGTATATGGAGGGATGGATGAGGAGGGGGAGGGATTGAGGGGGGAGGGAGGGATGAGGGAGGGATAGAGGGGGGAGGAGGGATGGTGGGGAGAGGGATGGATGAGGGAGGGATAGAGGGGGAGGAGGGATGGTGGGGAGAGGGAGGGATTGAGGGGGGAGGGAGGGATGAGGGAGGCATAGAGGGGGGAGGAGGGATGGTGGGGAGAGGGATGGATGAGGGAGGGATAGAGGGGGAGGAGGGATGGTGGGGAGAGGGAGGGATGGAGGGATGAGGGAGGGATAGAGGGGGGAGGAGGGATGGATGAGGGAGGGATAGATGGATGGAGGAGGAGGGGGGATTGAGGGGGGAGGGAGGGATGGTGGGGAGGGAGGGATGGTGGGGAGAGGGATGGATAAGGGAGGGATAGAGGGGGAGGAGGGATGAGGGAGGGATAGAGGGGGGAGGGAGGGATGGTGGGGAGAGGGATGGATAAGGGAGGGATAGAGGGGGAGGAGGGATGAGGGAGGGATAGAGGGGGGAGGAGGGATGGTGGGGAGAGGGATGGATGAGGGAGGAGGGATGAGGGAGGGATAGAGGGGAGGAGGGAGGGATTGAGGGAGGGATGAGGGAGGGATAGAGGGGGGAGGAGGGATGGATGAGGGAAGGATAGATGGATGGAGGAGGAGGGGGGATTGAGGGGGGAGGGAGGGATGGTGGGGAGGGAGGGATGGTGGGGAGAGGGAGGGGGAAAGCTGGAAAGAGGGGGTAGAGAGAGAGAGATGGGGGGGGATGATGGGGAGGGGTAGAGATGGAGAGAAGGATGGATTGAGGGGAGGGATGTGGGGGGGATGGTGGGGAGGGGTAGAGATGGAAAGAGAGAGCGAGAGGGGTACAAATAGAGAGGAAGGAGGAAGTCCCTGTATTCAGGCCAGGTGCTGTGTGTTTAGAGACTAGAGAGGGACAACCTCAACCTACTTTATAGTGTTTAGAGACTAGAGAGGGACAACCTCAACCTACTTTATAGTGATTAGAGACTAGAGAGGGACAACCTCAACCTACTTTATAGTGTTTAGAGACTAGAGAGGGACAACCTCTACCTACTTTATAGTGATTAGAGACTAGAGAGAGACAACCCCTACCTACTTTATAGTGATTAGAGACTAGAGAGGGACAACCTCTACCTACTTTATAGTGATTAGAGACTAGAGAGGGACAACCTCTACCTACTTTATAGTGATTAGAGACTAGAGAGGGACAACCTCTACCTACTTTATAGTGTTTAGAGACTAGAGAGGGACAACCTCTACCTACTTTATAGTGATTAGAGACTAGAGAGGGACAACCTCTACCTACTTTATAGTGTTTAGAGACTAGAGAGGGACAACCTCTACCTACTTTATAGTGATTAGAGACTAGAGAGGGACAACCTCTACCTACTTTATAGTGATTAGAGATTAGAGGGACAACCTCTACCTACTTTATAGTGTTTAGAGACTATAGAGGGACAACCTCTACCTACTTTATAGTGTTTAGAGACTAGAGAGGGACAACCTCTACCTACTTTATAGTGTTTAGAGACTAGAGGGACAACCTCTACCTACTTTATAGTGATTAGAGACTAGAGAGGGACAACCTCTACCTACTTTATAGTGTTTAGAGACTAGAGGGACAACCTCTACCTACTTTATAGTGTTTAGAGACTAGAGAGGGACAACCTCTACCTACTTTATAGTGTTTAGAGACTAGAGGGACAACCTCTACCTACTTTATAGTGATTAGAGACTAGAGAGGGACAACCTCTACCTACTTTATAGTGATTAGAGACTAGAGAGGGACAACCTCTACCTACTTTATAGTGTTTAGAGACTAGAGAGGGACAACCTCTACCTACTTTATAGTGTTTAGAGACTAGAGAGGGACAACCTCTACCTACTTTATAGTGATTAGAGACTAGAGAGGGACAACCTCTACCTACTTTATAGTGTTTAGAGACTAGAGAGGGACAACCTCTACCTACTTTATAGTGTTTAGAGACTAGAGGGACAACCTCTACCTACTTTATAGTGTTTAGAGACTAGAGAGGGACAACCTCTACCTACTTTATAGTGATTAGAGACTAGAGAGGGACAACCTCTACCTACTTTATAGTGTTTAGAGACTAGAGAGGGACAACCTCTACCTACTTTATAGTGTTTAGAGACTAGAGAGGGACAACCTCTACCTACTTTATAGTGTTTAGAGACTAGAGAGGGACAACCTCTACCTACTTTATAGTGTTTAGAGACTAGAGGGACAACCTCTACCTACTTTATAGTGATTAGAGACTATAGAGGGACAACCTCTACCTACTTTATAGTGATTAGAGACTAGAGGGACAACCTCTACCTACTTTATAGTGTTTAGAGACTAGAGGGACAACCTCTACCTACTTTATAGTGTTTAGAGACTAGAGGGACAACCTCTACCTACTTTATAGTGATTAGAGACTAGAGGGACAACCTCTACCTACTTTATAGTGATTAGAGACTAGAGGGACAACCTCTACCTACTTTATAGTGTTTAGAGACTAGAGAGGGACAACCTCTACCTACTTTATAGTGTTTAGAGACTAGAGAGGGACAACCTCTACCTACTTTATAGTGTTTAGAGACTAGAGAGGGACAACCTCTACCTACTTTATAGTGTTTAGAGACTAGAGGGACAGCCTCTACCTACTTTATAGTGATTAGAGACTAGAGAGGGACAACCTCTACCTACTTTATAGTGATTAGAGACTAGAGAGACAACCTCTACCTACTTTATAGTGATTAGAGACTAGAGGGACAACCTCTACCTACTTTATAGTGATTAGAGACTATAGAGGGACAACCTCTACCTACTTTATAGTGATTAGAGACTAGAGGGACAACCTCTACCTACTTTATAGTGTTTAGAGACTAGAGGGACAACCTCTACCTACTTTATAGTGTTTAGAGACTAGAGAGGGACAACCTCTACCTACTTTATAGTGATTAGAGACTAGAGGGACAACCTCTACCTACTTTATAGTGTTTAGAGACTAGAGGGACAACATCTACCTACTTTATAGTGTTTAGAGACTAGAGAGACAACCTCTACCTACTTTATAGTGATTAGAGACTAGAGAGGGACAACCTCTACCCACTTTATAGTGTTTAGAGACTAGAGAGGGACAACCTCTACCTACTTTATAGTGTTTAGAGACTAGAGGGACAACCTCTACCTACTTTATAGTGATTAGAGACTAGAGAGGGACAACCTCTACCTACTTTATAGTGTTTAGAGACTAGAGGGACAACCTCTACCTACTTTATAGTGTTTAGAGTCTAGGGAGGGACAACCTCTACCTACTTTATAGTGTTTAGAGACTAGAGGGACAACCTCTACCTACTTTATAGTGATTAGAGACTAGAGAGGGACAACCTCTACCTACTTTATAGTGATTAGAGACTAGAGAGGGACAACCTCTACCTACTTTATAGTGTTTAGAGACTAGAGGGACAACCTCTACCTACTTTATAGTGTTTAGAGACTAGAGAGGGACAACCTCTACCTACTTTATAGTGTTTAGAGACTAGAGAGGGACAACCTCTACCTACTTTATAGTGTTTAGAGACTAGAGAGGGACAACCTCTACCTACTTTATAGTGATTAGAGACTAGAGAGGGACAACCTCTACCTACTTTATAGTGTTTAGAGACTAGAGAGGGACAACCTCTACCTACTTTATAGTGTTTAGAGACTAGAGGGACAACCTCTACCTACTTTATAGTGTTTAGAGACTAGAGAGGGACAACCTCTACCTACTTTATAGTGATTAGAGACTAGAGGGACAACCTCTACCTACTTTATAGTGATTAGAGACTATAGAGGGACAATCTCTACCTACTTTATAGTGATTAGAGACTAGAGGGACAACCTCTACCTACTTTATAGTGTTTAGAGACTAGAGAGGGACAACCTCTACCTACTTTATAGTGATTAGAGACTAGAGAGGGACAACCTCTACCTACTTTATAGTGTTTAGAGACTAGAGAGGGACAACCTCTACCTACTTTATAGTGTTTAGAGACTAGAGAGGGACAACCTCTACCTACTTTATAGTGTTTAGAGACTAGAGAGGGACAACCTCTACCTACTTTATAGTGTTTAGAGACTAGAGAGGGACAACCTCTACCTACTTTATAGTGTTTAGAGACTAGAGGGACAACCTCTACCTACTTTATAGTGTTTAGAGACTAGAGAGGGACAACCTCTACCTACTTTATAGTGTTTAGAGACTAGAGAGGGACAACCTCTACCTACTTTATAATGTTTAGAGACTAGAGAGGGACAACCTCTACCTACTTTATAGTGTTTAGAGACTAGAGGGACAACCTCTACCTACTTTATAGTGTTTAGAGACTAGAGGGACAACCTCTACCTACTTTATAGTGTTTAGAGACTAGAGAGGGACAACCTCTACCTACTTTATAGTGATTAGAGACTAGAGAGGGACAACCTCTACCTACTTTATAGTGATTAGAGACTAGAGAGGGACAACCTCTACCTACTTTATAGTGTTTAGAGACTAGAGGGACAACCTCTACCTACTTTATAGTGTTTAGAGACTAGAGGGACAACCTCTACCTACTTTATAGTGTTTAGAGACTAGAGGGACAACCTCTACCTACTTTATAGTGATTAGAGACTAGAGAGGGACAACCTCTACCTACTTTATAGTGTTTAGAGACTAGAGAGGGACAACCTCTACCACTTTATAGTGTTTAGAGACTAGAGAGGGACAACCTCTACCTACTTTTTAGTGTTTAGAGACTAGAGAGGGACAACCTCTACCTACTTTATAGTGATTAGAGACTAGAGAGGGACAACCTCTACCTACTTTATAGTGTTTAGAGACTAGAGAGGGACAACCTCTACCTACTTTATAGTGTTTAGAGACTAGAGAGGGACAACCTCTACCTACTTTATAGTGTTTAGAGACTAGAGAGGGACAACCTCTACCTACTTTATAGTGTTTAGAGACTAGAGAGGGACAACCTCTACCTACTTTATAGTGTTTAGAGACTAGAGAGGGACAACCTCTACCTACTTTATAGTGATTAGAGACTAGAGGGACAACCTCTACCTACTTTATAGTGTTTAGAGACTAGAGGGACAACCTCTACCTACTTTATAGTGTTTAGAGACTAGAGAGAGACAACCTCTACCTACTTTATAGTGTTTAGAGACTAGAGGGACAACCTCTACCTACTTTATAGTGATTAGAGACTAGAGAGGGACAACCTCTACCTACTTTATAGTGTTTAGAGACTAGAGAGGGACAACCTCTACCTACTTTATAGTGTTTAGAGACTAGAGAGGGACAACCTCTACCTACTTTATAGTGTTTAGAGACTAGAGAGGGACAACCTCTACCTACTTTATAGTGATTAGAGACTAGAGGGACAACCTCTACCTACTTTATAGTGTTTAGAGACTAGAGGGACAACCTCTACCTACTTTATAGTGTTTAGAGACTAGAGAGAGACAACCTCTACCTACTTTATAGTGTTTAGAGACTAGAGGGACAACCTCTACCTACTTTATAGTGTTTAGAGACTAGAGGGACAACCTCTACCTACTTTATAGTGTTTAGAGACTAGAGAGGGACAACCTCTACCTACTTTATAGTGTTTAGAGACTAGAGAGGGACAACCTCTACCTACTTTATAGTGATTAGAGACTAGAGAGGGACAACCTCTACCTACTTTATAGTGATTAGAGACTAGAGGGACAACCTCTACCTACTTTATAGTGATTAGAGACTAGAGGGACAACCTCTACCTACTTTATAGTGATTAGAGACTAGAGAGGGACAACCTCTACCTACTTTATAGTGATTAGAGACTAGAGAGGGACAACCTCTACCTACTTTATAGTGTTTAGGGCTAGAGGGACAACCTCTACCTACTTTATAGTGTTTAGAGACTAGAGGGACAACCTCTACCTACTTTATAGTGATTAGAGACTAGAGAGGGACAACCTCGACCTACTTTATAGGGACGAGGGTGATGTTGCTCCTCTTCATGGTCTTGGGTCAATTTTGCATTTTATCCACTAATGGTTAAGATTAGGATTGGGAGAGGGCAAACTGATCCTAGGGCTGTACCTAGGGAAACTGATCCTAGGGGAAGCTGATCCTAGGGCTGTACCTAGGGGAAGCTGATCCTAGGGCTGTACCTAGGGGAAGCTGATCCTAGGGCTGTACCTAGGGGAAGCTGATCCTAGGGCTGTACCTAGGGGAAGCTGATCCTAGGGCTGTACCTAGGGGAAGCTGATCCTAGGGCTGTACCTAGGGGAAGCTGATCCTAGGGCTGTACCTAGGGAAAACTGATCCTAGGGCTGTACCTAGGGGAAACTGATCCTAGGTCTCTACCTAGGGGAAACTGATCCTAGGGCTGTACCTAGGGGAAGCTGATCCTAGGGCTGTACCTAGGGGAAGCTGATCCTAGGGCTGTACCTAGGGGAAACTGATCCTAGGGGAAGCTGATCCTAAGGCTGTACCTAGGGGAAGCTGATCCTAGGGCTGTACCTAGGGGAAGCTGATCCTAGGGCTGTACCTAGGGGAAGCTGATACTAGGTCTGTACCTAGGGGAAACTGATCCTAGGGCTGTACCTAGGGGAAGCTGATCCTAGGGCTGTACCTAGGGGAAGCTGATCCTAGGGTTGTACCTAGGGGAAGCTGATACTAGGTCTGTACCTAGGGGAAACTGATCCTAGGGCTGTACCTAGGGGAAGCTGATCCTAGGGCTGTACCTAGGGGAAGCTGATCCTAGGGCTGTACCTAGGGGAAGCTGATCCTAGGTCTGTACCTAGGGGAAACTGATGCTAGGGCTGTACCTAGGGGAAACTGATGCTAGGGCTGTACCTAGGGGAAACTGATCCTAGGGCTGTACCTAGGGGAAGCTGATCCTAGGGCTGTACCTAGGGGAAGCTGATCCTAGGGCTGTACCTAGGGGAAGCTGATGCTAGGTCTGTACCTAGGGGAAACTGATCCTAGGGGAAGCTGATCCTAGGGCTGTACCTAGGGGAAGCTGATCCTAGGGCTGTACCTAGGGGAAGCTGATCCTAGGGCTGTACCTAGGGGAAGCTGATGCTAGGGCTGTACCTAGGGGAAGCTGATCCTAGGGCTGTACCTAGGGGAAGCTGATCCTAGGGCTGTACCTAGGGGAAACTTCACCCCAGAACACATTACAGAGACTTACTGGGCCAGGAGTCTGTGTGTGACAGACTGGGGTTGAACCCTGTGACTGTGTTAGCCAGTTGAGCTAAAGCCCTGGGAGCTAATGCAACTCTTCATGTGTGTGCGGTGGTGACAGTAACTCTGTTCTTTCACAGGGACAGGAACACACACACCACCCCGCCTCTTTCTATGTGGCCCAGATATAACCGCTGACGTTACGCACACACACCGTGTCTACATGTCTTGTGTGTGTTCCTGTCTCCACACATCCTCTTTTCTTCAGGCTAATTTAATCACTGAGAAGAAAGGAGGGAGAGATGGATCTGGGAGTGAGGAGAAGGATGGAGGGAGAGATGGATCTGGGAGTGAGGAGAAGGATGGAGGGAGAGATGGATCTGGGAGTGAGGAGAAGGATGGGAGGAGACAGGGATGGAGGGAGAGATGGATCTGGGAGTGAGGAGAAGGATGGAGGGAGAGATGGATCTGGGAGTGAGGAGAAGGATGGGAGGAGACAGGGATGGAGGGAGAGATGGATCTGGGAGTGAGGAGAAGGATGGGAGGAGACAGGGATGGAGGGAGAGATGGATCTGGGAGTGAGGAGAAGGATGGAGGGAGAGATGGATCTGGGAGTGAGGAGAAGGATGGGAGGAGACAGGGATGGAGGGAGAGATGGATCTGGGAGTGAGGAGAAGGATGGAGGGAGAGATGGATCTGGGAGTGAGGAGAAGGATGGGAGGAGACAGGGATGGAGGGAGAGATGGATCTGGGAGTGAGGAGAAGGATGGGAGGAGACAGGGATGGAGGGAGAGATGGATCTGGGAGTGAGGAGAAGGATGGGAGGAGACAGGGATGGAGGGAGAGATGGATCTGGGAGTGAGGAGAAGGATGGGAGGAGACAGGGATGGAGGGAGAGATGGATCTGGGAGTGAGGAGAAGGATGGGAGGAGACAGGGATGGAGGGAGAGATGGATCTGGGAGTGAGGAGAAGGATGGGAGGAGACAGGGATGGAGGGAGAGATGGATCTGGGAGTGAGCAGAAGGATGGGAGGAGACGGGGATGGAGGGAGAGGAGAGAGAAGAGGAAAAGGGAGTTTTCAGTGACATAAAAAATTCCTTGCTCGGGGGTTTCCATGGCTACAGTGACATCACCACTCTACAGCTACTTCGTGTGTGTGTGTGTGAGACAGACCTCTTATTTCGGCCTCAGTCGATCCGTGGTTACTGGCAGTTGCCAGGCAACTGTAGTCATGGCAAAAAGCAGGTTTCTGAGAGAGATTCCAGAACTCTGAAAGAACATCTCTGATTGTTATCAATCAGACAAAACAAACACAGACTGATGGAGGAAGGTGGAGAGAGAGAACAAACAGACTGATGGAGGCAGGTGGAGAGAGAACAAACAGACTAATGAGGGAGGTGGAGAGAGACAAAATGGGGGGAGTGGGAATGAATAGAGAGGGAGGGGGCAGTATCATTTAATAACATGTAGTCAGTGATGTTACTGTCAGAACGAGGAGTAATATTTAATAACATGTAGTCAGTGATGTTACTGTCAGAACGAGGAGTAATATTTAATAACATGTAGTCAGTGATGTTACTGTATGAACGAGGAGTAATATTTAATAACATGTAGTCAGTGATGTTACTGTCAGAACGAGGAGTAACATTTAATAACATGTAGTCAGTGATGTTACTGTATGAACGAGGAGTAACATTTAATAACATGTAGTCAGTGATGTTACTGTATGAACGAGGAGTAACATTTAATAACATGTAGTCAGTGATGTTACTGTATGAACGAGGAGTAACATTTAATAACATGTAGTCAGTGATGTTACTGTATGAACGAGGAGTAACATTTAATAACATGTAGTCAGTGATGTTACTGTATGAACGAGGAGTAACATTTAATAACATGTAGTCAGTGATGTTACTGTATGAACGAGGAGTAACATTTAATAACATGTAGTCAGTGATGTTACTGTATGAACTAGGAGTAATATTTAATAACATGTAGTCAGTGATGTTACTGTCAGAACGAGGAGTAACATTTAATAACGTAGTCAGTGATGTTACTGTATGAACGAGGAGTAACATTTAATAACATGTAGTCAGTGATGTTACTGTATGAACGAGGAGTAACATTTAATAACATGTAGTCAGTGATGTTACTGTATGAACGAGGAGTAATATTTAATAACATGTAGTCAGTGATGTTACTGTCAGAACGAGGAGTAACATTTAATAACATGTAGTCAGTGATGTTACTGTATGAACGAGGAGTAACATTTAATAACATGTAGTCAGTGATGTTACTGTATGAACGAGGAGTAACATTTAATAACATGTAGTCAGTGATGTTACTGTATGAACGAGGAGTAATATTTAATAACATGTAGTCAGTGATGTTACTGTCAGAACGAGGAGTAACATTTAATAACGTAGTCAGTGATGTTACTGTATGAACGATGAGTAACATTTAATAACATGTAGTCAGTGATGTTACTGTATGAACGAGGAGTAATATTTAATAACATGTAGTCAGTGATGTTACTGTCAAAACGAGGCAGAACGCTGATTGTTCTGTTTGTTGTCTGTTCTGAATTCCAGATTTATGAATAACAGAGTTCCGTCCAATAAGAGGTATCAACCCACAGACTATGAACATGCTGCAAACTGTGCTACACACGCGGTGAGACACACGCGCACGCACGCGCGCACACACACACACACACACACACACACACACACACACACACAGAGAGAAACACGCACACACACGGTGAGACACACACGAACATATACACATACAAACACACACATACAAACAGACATACATACATACATACACACCGACACAAACACACACACAATGAGATACACACACACACACACACCGTGAGACACACACTGCCACTGACACACAGTAACACACAGTAACACACACATAATAATAATTATTATAATCATGATTATAATCTAACAATGCCAGTTAGCAGACACTTTTGTCCAAAGCGACTAACAGTCATGTGTGCATACATGTTATGTTTGGGTGGTCCTGGGAGTTGAACCCACTGAGCTACAGAGGACCACCGTGTTATGTTTGGGTGGTCCTGGGAGTTGAACCAACAGAGGACCACCGTGTTATGTTTGGGTGGTCCTGGGAGTTGAACCAACAGAGGACCACCGTGTTATGTTTTGGTTATCCTGGGAGTTGAACCAACAGAGGACCACCATGTTATGTTTGGGTGGTCCTGGGAGTTGAACCCACTGAGCTACAGAGGACCACCGTGTTATGTTTGGGTTGTCCTGGGAGTTGAACCAACAGAGGACCACCGTGTTATGTTTTGGTGGTCCTGGGAGTTGAACCAACAGAGGACCACCGTGTTATGTTTTGGTTATCCTGGGAGTTGAACCAACAGAGGACCACCGTGTTATGTTTGGGTGGTCCTGGGAGTTGAACCCACTGAGCTACAAAGGACCACTATTGTTGAATTGAATAATTTGTGTGTGTGTTCCATTTCCTGCAGCTGTGGGTAATCCCCAGCCTATTGGGCAGCTCTGTGCTGCACTTCCTGTCTGAGGACCAATGGGAGCGTGTCTCAGCCTGGCTCTATGGGGCGGGGCTCACCTCCCTCTTCCTCATCTCTACTCTGTTCCACACGGTGACCTGGAAGAAAAGCCACCTACGGTACACACACACAGTCACGCACACACAAAACACACACAAAACACACACAGAAACACTTTTTTTTCTCTCCCCCCTCTATCCCTCTCTCTTACCCCCCTGTCTCTCTCTCTCTCTCTCTCTCTCTCCCTCTCTGGGAGGGGATTAGAGTTATATTAATATATTATTGTCATTACAGAGATGGTCGTGTTTGTCTCTGCAGGGTTATTCTGTGGTTCTAGTGTAAAGATATTATCATGTTATAACAGGGTTGTAGTAATGGTCTATACTGCGGTTTAGGGTTAGATAGTATGTAGCCTGTAATAATTTCTCGGTAGGGCGTTGTTTCCACATAAAAAAAAAAAAAAGTCAGTTAAGAACAAATTCTTATTTTCAATGACGGCCTACCGGGGAACAGTGGGTTAACTGCCTTGTTCAGGGATCAGAACAACGGATTTTTACCTTGTCAGCTCTGGGATTCGATCCAGCAACATTTCGGTTACTGGCCCAACAGTCTAACCACCAGTCTACCTGCCGATCTGTGTATAAGGTTAGGGTTAGGTAGTGTATATGGTTAATAGCAGCAGTATGTATAATCATGTTCTGTATCTCTCTAGGTCTGTGGAGCACTGTTTCCACATGTGTGACAGAATGGTGATCTATTTCTTCATAGCAGCCTCCTACGCCCCCTGGTGAGTCAGAGGTGCTACTGCAGCCTCATTGTCTAACGAGACTACACTACTGTCTATAACTGCACTACTGTCTCTATAACTAGACTACACTACTGTCTCTATAACTAGACTACTGCCTCTATAACTACACTACTGTCTCTATAACTACACTACTGTCTATAACTACACTACTGTCTCTATAACTAGACTACACTACTGTCTCTATAACTAGACTACTGCCTCTATAACTACACTACTGTCTCTATAACTAGACTACACTACTGTCTCTATAACTAGACTACACTACTGTCTCTATAACTAGACTACACTACTGTCTCTATAACTAGACTACTGTCTCTATAACTACACTACACTACTGTCTCTATAAATAGACTACACTACTGTCTCTATAACTAGACTACTGTCTCTATAACTAGACTACTGTCTCAATAACTAGACTACACTACTGTCTCTATAACTAGACTACACTACTGTCTCTATAACTACACTACTGTCTCTATAACTAGACTACACTACTGTCTCTAACTACACTACTGTCTCTATAACTAGACTACTGTCTCTATAACTAGACTACACTACTGTCTCTATAACTAGACTACACTACTGTCTCTATAACTACACTACTGTCTCTATAACTAGACTACACTACTGTCTCTATAACTAGACTACACTACTGTCTCTAACTAGACTACTGTCTCTAACTAGACTACTGTCTCTAACTAGACTACTGTCTCTATAACTAGACTACTGTCTCTAACTAGACTACACTACTGTCTCTATAACTAGACTACACTACTGTCTCTATAACTGCACTACTGTCTCTATAACTACACTACTGTCTCTATAACTACACTACTGTCTCTATAACTAGACTACACTACTGTCTCTATAACTAGACTACTGTCTCTATAACTAGACTACACTACTGTCTCTATAACTAGACTACACTACTGTCTCTATAATTACACTACTGTCTCTATAACTAGACTGCACTACTGTCTCTATAACTAGACTGCACTACTGTCTCTATAACTACACTACACTACTGTCTCTATAACTACACTACTGTCTCTATAACTACACTACTGTCTCTATAACTAAACTACACTACTGTCTCTATAACTAGACTACACTACTGTCTCTATAACTAGACTACTGTCTCTATAACTAGACTACTGTCTCTATAACTAGACTACACTACTGTCTCTAACTACACTACTGTTTATATAACTAGACTACACTACTGTCTCTATAACTACACTACTGTCTCTAACTACACTACTGTCTCTATAACTAGACTAGACTACTGTCTCTAACTAGACTAGACTACTGTCTCTATAACTAGACTACACTACTGTCTCTATAACTACACTACACTACTGTCTCTATAACTAGACTACTGTCTCTATAACTAGACTACACTACTGTCTCTATAACTAGACTACTGTCTCTATAACTACACTACTGTTTATATAACTAGACTACACTACTGTCTCTAACTACATTACTGTATCTATAACTACACTACTCTCTATAACTAGACTACACTACTGTCTCTATAACTAGACTACACTACTGTCTCTATAACTACACTACTGTCTCTATAACTAGACTACACTACTGTCTCTATAACTAGACTACTGTCTCTATAACTAGACTACTGTCTCTATAACTAGACTACTGTCTCTATAACTAGACTACACTACTGTCACTATAACTACACTACTGTCTCTATAACTACACTACTGTCTCTATAACTAGACTACACTACTGTCTCTATAACTAGACTACTGTCTCTATAACTAGACTACTGTCTCTATAACTAGACTACTGTCTCTATAACTAGACTACACTACTGTCTCTATAACTAGACTACTGTCTCTATAACTAGACTACTGTCTCTATAACTAGACTACTGTCTCTATAACTAGACTACTGTCTCTATAACTTGACTACTGTCTCTATAACTAGACTACACTACTGTCTCTATAACTACACTACTGTCTCTAACTACACTACTGTCTCTATAACTAGACTACTGTCTCTATAACTAGACTACTGTCTCTATAACTAGACTACTGTCTCTATAACTAGACTACACTACTGTCTCTATAACTAGACTACTGTCTCTATAACTACACTACTGTCTCTATTACTACACTACTGTCTCTATAACTACACTACTGTCTCTATAACTACACTACTGTCTCTATAACTAGACTACACTACTGTCTCTATAACTAGACTACTGTCTCAATAACTAGACTACACTACTGTCTCTATAACTAGACTACACTACTGTCTCTATAACTAGACTACACTACTGTCTCTATAACTAGACTACACTACTGTCTCTATAACTAGACTACACTACTGTCTCTATAACTAGACTACTGTCTCTATAACTAGACTACTGTCTCTATAACTAGACTACTGTCACTATAACTACACTACTGTCTCTAACTACACTGCTGTCTCTATAACTACACTACTGTGTCTATAACTAGACTACACTACTGTCTCTAACTACACTACTGTCTCTATAACTACACTAGACTACTGTCTCTAACTGCACTACACTACTGTCTCTATAACTAGACTACTGTCTCTATAACTAGACTACACTACTGTCTCTATAACTAGACTACACTACTGTCTCTATAACTACACTACTGTCTCTATAACTACACTACTGTCTCTATAACTACACTACTGTCTCTATAACTAGACTACACTACTGTCTCTATAACTAGACTACTGTCTCTAACTGCACTACTGTCTCTATAACTAGACTACTGTCTCTATAACTAGACTACACTACTGTCTCTATAACTACACTACTGTCTCTATAACTACACTACTGTCTCTATAACTAGACTACTGTCTCTATAACTAGACTACTGTCTCTATAACTAGACTACTGTCTCTATAACTAGACTACTGTCTCTATAACTAGACTACACTACTGTCACTATAACTACACTACTGTCTCTATAACTAGACTACACTACTGTCTCTATAACTAGACTACACTAATGTCTCTATAACTACACTACTGTCTCTAACTACACTACTGTCTCTATAACTAGACTACTGTCTCTATAACTAGACTACTGTCTCTATAACTAGACTACTGTCTATAACTACACTACTGTCTCTATAACTAGACTAGACTACTGCCTCTATAACTACACTACTGCCTCTATAACTACACTACTGTCTCTATAACTAGACTACTGTCTCTATAACTAGACTACACTACTGTCACTATAACTACACTACTGTCTCTATAACTACACTACTGTCTCTATAACTAGACTACACTACTGTCTCTATAACTAGACTACACTACTGTCTCTAACTACACTACTGTCTCTAACTACACTACTGTCTCTATAACTAGACTACTGTCTCTATAACTAGACTACACTACTGTCTCTATAACTAGACTACACTACTGTCTCTATAACTAGACTACTGTCTCTATAACTAGACTACTGTCTATAACTACACTACTGTCTCTATAACTAGACTAGACTACTGTCTCTATAACTAGACTACTGTCTCTATAACTACACTACTGTCTCTATTACTACACTACTGTCTCTATAACTACACTACTGTCTCTATAACTACACTACTGTCTCTATAACTACACTACTGTCTCTATAACTAGACTACTGTCTCTATAACTAGACTACTGTCTCTATAACTAGACTACTGTCTCTATAACTAGACTACTGTCTCTATAACTAGACTACTGTCTCTATAACTAGACTACTGTCTCTATAACTAGACTACTGTCTCTATAACTACACTACTGTCTCTATAACTACACTACTGTCTCTATAACTACACTACTGTCTCTATAACTAGACTACACTACTGTCTCTATAACTAGACTACTGTCTCAATAACTAGACTACACTACTGTCTCTATAACTAGACTACACTACTGTCTCTATAACTAGACTACACTACTGTCTCTATAACTAGACTACACTACTGTCTCTATAACTAGACTACACTACTGTCTCTATAACTAGACTACTGTCTCTATAACTAGACTACACTACTGTCTCTATAACTAGACTACTGTCTCTATAACTAGACTACTGTCTCTATAACTAGACTACACTACTGTCTCTAACTACACTACTGTTTATATAACTAGACTACACTACTGTCTCTATAACTACACTACTGTCTCTATAACTACACTACTGTCTCTATAACTAGACTAGACTACTGTCTCTAACTAGACTAGACTACTGTCTCTATAACTAGACTACACTACTGTCTCTATAACTACACTACACTACTGTCTCTATAACTAGACTACTGTCTCTATAACTAGACTACACTACTGTCTCTATAACTAGACTACTGTCTCTATAACTACACTACTGTTTATATAACTAGACTACACTACTGTCTCTAACTACACTACTGTCTCTAACTACACTACTGTCTCTATAACTACACTACTGTCTCTATAACTAAACTACACTACTGTCTCTATAACTAGACTACACTACTGTCTCTATAACTAGACTACTGTCTCTATAACTAGACTACTGTCTCTATAACTAGACTACACTACTGTCTCTAACTACACTACTGTTTATATAACTAGACTACACTACTGTCTCTATAACTACACTACTGTCTCTAACTACACTACTGTCTCTATAACTAGACTAGACTACTGTCTCTAACTAGACTAGACTACTGTCTCTATAACTAGACTACACTACTGTCTCTATAACTACACTACACTACTGTCTCTATAACTAGACTACTGTCTCTATAACTAGACTACACTACTGTCTCTATAACTAGACTACTGTCTCTATAACTACACTACTGTTTATATAACTAGACTACACTACTGTCTCTAACTACATTACTGTATCTATAACTACACTACTCTCTATAACTAGACTACACTACTGTCTCTATAACTAGACTACACTACTGTCTCTATAACTACACTACTGTCTCTATAACTAGACTACACTACTGTCTCTATAACTAGACTACTGTCTCTATAACTAGACTACTGTCTCTATAACTAGACTACTGTCTCTATAACTAGACTACACTACTGTCACTATAACTACACTACTGTCTCTATAACTACACTACTGTCTCTATAACTAGACTACACTACTGTCTCTATAACTAGACTACTGTCCTCTATAACTAGACTACTGTCTCTATAACTAGACTACTGTCTCTATAACTAGACTACACTACTGTCTCTATAACTAGACTACTGTCTCTATAACTAGACTACTGTCTCTATAACTAGACTACTGTCTCTATAACTAGACTACTGTCTCTATAACTTGACTACTGTCTCTATAACTAGACTACACTACTGTCTCTATAACTACACTACTGTCTCTAACTACACTACTGTCTCTATAACTAGACTACTGTCTCTATAACTAGACTACTGTCTCTATAACTAGACTACTGTCTCTATAACTAGACTACACTACTGTCTCTATAACTAGACTACTGTCTCTATAACTACACTACTGTCTCTATTACTACACTACTGTCTCTATAACTACACTACTGTCTCTATAACTACACTACTGTCTCTATAACTAGACTACACTACTGTCTCTATAACTAGACTACTGTCTCAATAACTAGACTACACTACTGTCTCTATAACTAGACTACACTACTGTCTCTATAACTAGACTACACTACTGTCTCTATAACTAGACTACACTACTGTCTCTATAACTAGACTACACTACTGTCTCTATAACTAGACTACTGTCTCTATAACTAGACTACTGTCTCTATAACTAGACTACTGTCACTATAACTACACTACTGTCTCTAACTACACTGCTGTCTCTATAACTACACTACTGTGTCTATAACTAGACTACACTACTGTCTCTAACTACACTACTGTCTCTATAACTACACTAGACTACTGTCTCTAACTGCACTACACTACTGTCTCTATAACTAGACTACTGTCTCTATAACTAGACTACACTACTGTCTCTATAACTAGACTACACTACTGTCTCTATAACTACACTACTGTCTCTATAACTACACTACTGTCTCTATAACTACACTACTGTCTCTATAACTAGACTACACTACTGTCTCTATAACTAGACTACTGTCTCTAACTGCACTACTGTCTCTATAACTAGACTACTGTCTCTATAACTAGACTACACTACTGTCTCTATAACTACACTACTGTCTCTATAACTACACTACTGTCTCTATAACTAGACTACACTACTGTCTCTATAACTAGACTACTGTCTCTATAACTAGACTACTGTCTCTATAACTAGACTACTGTCTCTATAACTAGACTACACTACTGTCACTAATAACTACACTACTGTCTCTATACTAGACTACACTACTGTCTCTATAACTAGACTACACTAATGTCTCTATAACTACACTACTGTCTCTAACTACACTACTGTCTCTATAACTAGACTACTGTCTCTATAACTAGACTACTGTCTCTATAACTAGACTACTGTCTATAACTACACTACTGTCTCTATAACTAGACTAGACTACTGCCTCTATAACTACACTACTGCCTCTATAACTACACTACTGTCTCTATAACTAGACTACTGTCTCTATAACTAGACTACACTACTGTCACTATAACTACACTACTGTCTCTATAACTACACTACTGTCTCTATAACTAGACTACACTACTGTCTCTATAACTAGACTACACTACTGTCTCTAACTACACTACTGTCTCTAACTACACTACTGTCTCTATAACTAGACTACTGTCTCTATAACTAGACTACACTACTGTCTCTATAACTAGACTACACTACTGTCTCTATAACTAGACTACTGTCTCTATAACTAGACTACTGTCTATAACTACACTACTGTCTCTATAACTAGACTAGACTACTGTCTCTATAACTAGACTACTGTCTCTATAACTACACTACTGTCTCTATTACTACACTACTGTCTCTATAACTACACTACTGTCTCTATAACTACACTACTGTCTCTATAACTACACTACTGTCTCTATAACTAGACTACTGTCTCTATAACTAGACTACTGTCTCTATAACTAGACTACTGTCTCTATACTAGACTACTGTCTCTATAACTAGACTACTGTCTCTATAACTAGACTACTGTCTCTATAACTAGACTACTGTCTCTATAACTACACTACTGTCTCTATAACTACACTACTGTCTCTATAACTACACTACTGTCTCTATAACTAGACTACACTACTGTCTCTATAACTAGACTACTGTCTCAATAACTAGACTACACTACTGTCTCTATAACTAGACTACACTACTGTCTCTATAACTAGACTACACTACTGTCTCTATAACTAGACTACACTACTGTCTCTATAACTAGACTACACTACTGTCTCTATAACTAGACTACTGTCTCTATAACTAGACTACACTACTGTCTCTATAACTAGACTACTGTCTCTATAACTAGACTACTGTCTCTATAACTAGACTACACTACTGTCTCTAACTACACTACTGTTTATATAACTAGACTACACTACTGTCTCTATAACTACACTACTGTCTCTATAACTACACTACTGTCTCTATAACTAGACTAGACTACTGTCTCTAACTAGACTAGACTACTGTCTCTATAACTAGACTACACTACTGTCTCTATAACTACACTACACTACTGTCTCTATAACTAGACTACTGTCTCTATAACTAGACTACACTACTGTCTCTATAACTAGACTACTGTCTCTAACTGCACTACTGTCTCTATAACTAGACTACTGTCTCTATAACTAGACTACACTACTGTCTCTATAACTACACTACTGTCTCTATAACTACACTACTGTCTCTATAACTAGACTACACTACTGTCTCTATAACTAGACTACTGTCTCTATAACTAGACTACTGTCTCTATAACTAGACTACTGTCTCTATAACTAGACTACACTACTGTCACTATAACTACACTACTGTCTCTATAACTAGACTACACTACTGTCTCTATAACTAGACTACACTAATGTCTCTATAACTACACTACTGTCTCTAACTACACTACTGTCTCTATAACTAGACTACTGTCTCTATAACTAGACTACTGTCTCTATAACTAGACTACTGTCTATAACTACACTACTGTCTCTATAACTAGACTAGACTACTGCCTCTATAACTACACTACTGCCTCTATAACTACACTACTGTCTCTATAACTAGACTACTGTCTCTATAACTAGACTACACTACTGTCACTATAACTACACTACTGTCTCTATAACTACACTACTGTCTCTATAACTAGACTACACTACTGTCTCTATAACTAGACTACACTACTGTCTCTAACTACACTACTGTCTCTAACTACACTACTGTCTCTATAACTAGACTACTGTCTCTATAACTAGACTACACTACTGTCTCTATAACTAGACTACACTACTGTCTCTATAACTAGACTACTGTCTCTATAACTAGACTACTGTCTATAACTACACTACTGTCTCTATAACTAGACTAGACTACTGTCTCTATAACTAGACTACTGTCTCTATAACTACACTACTGTCTCTATTACTACACTACTGTCTCTATAACTACACTACTGTCTCTATAACTACACTACTGTCTCTATAACTACACTACTGTCCTCTATAACTACACTACTGTCTCTATAACTAGACTACTGTCTCTATAACTAGACTACTGTCTCTATAACTAGACTACTGTCTCTATAACTAGACTACTGTCTCTATAACTAGACTACTGTCTCTATAACTAGACTACTGTCTCTATAACTACACTACTGTCTCTATAACTACACTACTGTCTCTATAACTACACTACTGTCTCTATAACTACACTACTGTCTCTATAACTAGACTACACTACTGTCTCAATAACTAGACTACACTACTGTCTCTATAACTAGACTACACTACTGTCTCTATAACTAGACTACACTACTGTCTCTATAACTAGACTACACTACTGTCTCTATAACTAGACTACACTACTGTCTCTATAACTAGACTACTGTCTCTATAACTAGACTACACTACTGTCTCTATAACTAGACTACTGTCTCTATAACTAGACTACTGTCTCTATAACTAGACTACACTACTGTCTCTAACTACACTACTGTTTATATAACTAGACTACACTACTGTCTCTATAACTACACTACTGTCTCTATAACTACACTACTGTCTCTATAACTAGACTAGACTACTGTCTCTAACTAGACTAGACTACTGTCTCTATAACTAGACTACACTACTGTCTCTATAACTACACTACACTACTGTCTCTATAACTAGACTACTGTCTCTATAACTAGACTACACTACTGTCTCTATAACTAGACTACTGTCTCTATAACTACACTACTGTTTATATAACTAGACTACACTACTGTCTCTAACTACATTACTGTCTCTATAACTACACTACTCTCTATAACTAGACTACACTACTGTCTCTATAACTAGACTACACTACTGTCTCTATAACTACACTACTGTCTCTATAACTAGACTACACTACTGTCTCTATAACTAGACTACTGTCTCTATAACTAGACTACTGTCTCTATAACTAGACTACTGTCTCTATAACTAGACTACTGTCTCTATAACTAGACTACACTACTGTCACTATAACTACACTACTGTCTCTATAACTAGACTACACTACTGTCTCTATAACTAGACTACTGTCTCTATAACTAGACTACTGTCTCTATAACTAGACTACTGTCTCTATAACTAGACTACTGTCTCTATAACTTGACTACTGTCTCTATAACTAGACTACACTACTGTCTCTATAACTACACTACTGTCTCTAACTACACTACTGTCTCTATAACTAGACTACTGTCTCTATAACTAGACTACTGTCTCTATAACTAGACTACTGTCTCTATAACTAGACTACACTACTGTCTCTATAACTAGACTACTGTCTCAATAACTAGACTACACTACTGTCTCTATAACTAGACTACACTACTGTCTCTATAACTAGACTACACTACTGTCTCTATAACTAGACTACACTACTGTCTCTATAACTAGACTACTGTCTCTATAACTAGACTACTGTCTCTATAACTAGACTACTGTCACTATAACTACACTACTGTCTCTAACTACACTACTGTCTCTATAACTACACTACTGTGTCTATAACTAGACTACACTACTGTCTCTAACTACACTACTGTCTCTATAACTACACTAGACTACTGTCTCTAACTGCACTACACTACTGTCTCTATAACTAGACTACTGTCTCTATAACTAGACTACACTACTGTCTCTATAACTAGACTACACTACTGTCTCTATAACTACACTACTGTCTCTATAACTACACTACTGTCTCTATAACTAGACTACACTACTGTCTCTATAACTAGACTACTGTCTCTAACTGCACTACTGTCTCTATAACTAGACTACTGTCTCTATAACTAGACTACACTACTGTCTCTATAACTAGACTACACTACTGTCTCTATAACTACACTACTGTCTCTATAACTAGACTACACTACTGTCTCTATAACTAGACTACTGTCTCTATAACTAGACTACTGTCTATAACTACACTACTGTCTCTATAACTAGACTAGACTACTGTCTCTATAACTAGACTACTGCCTCTATAACTACACTACTGTCTCTATAACTAGACTACTGTCTCTATAACTAGACTACACTACTGTCACTATAACTACACTACTGTCTCTATAACTACACTACTGTCTCTATAACTAGACTACACTACTGTCTCTATAACTAGACTACACTACTGTCTCTAACTACACTACTGTCTCTAACTACACTACTGTCTCTATAACTAGACTACTGTCTCTATAACTAGACTACTGTCTCTATAACTAGACTACACTACTGTCTCTATAACTAGACTACTGTCTCTATAACTAGACTACTGTCTCTATAACTAGACTACTGTCTCTATAACTAGACTACACTACTGTCTCTATAACTAGACTACTGTCTCAATAACTAGACTACACTACTGTCTCTATAACTAGACTACACTACTGTCTCTATAACTAGACTACACTACTGTCTCTATAACTAGACTACTGTCTCTATAACTAGACTACTGTCTCTATAACTAGACTACTGTCACTATAACTACACTACTGTCTCTAACTACACTACTGTCTCTATAACTACACTACTGTGTCTATAACTAGACTACACTACTGTCTCTAACTACACTACTGTCTCTATAACTACACTAGACTACTGTCTCTAACTGCACTACACTACTGTCTCTATAACTAGACTACTGTCTCTATAACTAGACTACACTACTGTCTCTATAACTAGACTACACTACTGTCTCTATAACTACACTACTGTCTCTATAACTACACTACTGTCTCTATAACTAGACTACACTACTGTCTCTATAACTAGACTACTGTCTCTAACTGCACTACTGTCTCTATAACTAGACTACTGTCTCTATAACTAGACTACACTACTGTCTCTATAACTAGACTACACTACTGTCTCTATAACTACACTACTGTCTCTATAACTAGACTACACTACTGTCTCTATAACTAGACTACTGTCTCTATAACTAGACTACTGTCTATAACTACACTACTGTCTCTATAACTAGACTAGACTACTGTCTCTATAACTAGACTACTGCCTCTATAACTACACTACTGTCTCTATAACTAGACTACTGTCTCTATAACTAGACTACACTACTGTCACTATAACTACACTACTGTCTCTATAACTACACTACTGTCTCTATAACTAGACTACACTACTGTCTCTATAACTAGACTACACTACTGTCTCTAACTACACTACTGTCTCTAACTACACTACTGTCTCTATAACTAGACTACTGTCTCTATAACTAGACTACACTACTGTCTCTATAACTAGACTACACTACTGTCTCTATAACTAGACTACACTACTGTCTCTATAACTAGACTACTGTCTCTATAACTAGACTACTGTCTATAACTACACTACTGTCTCTATAACTAGACTAGACTACTGTCTCTATAACTAGACTACTGTCTCTATAACTACACTACTGTCTCTATTACTACACTACTGTCTCTATAACTACACTACTGTCTCTATAACTACACTACTGTCTCTATAACTAGACTACACTACTGTCTCTATAACTAGACTACTGTCTCTATAACTACACTACTGTCTCTATTACTACACTACTGTCTCTATAACTACACTACTGTCTCTATAACTACACTACTGTCTCTATAACTAGACTACACTACTGTCTCTATAACTAGACTACTGTCTCAATAACTAGACTACACTACTGTCTCTATAACTAGACTACACTACTGTCTCTATAACTAGACTACACTACTGTCTCTATAACTAGACTACACTACTGTCTCTATAACTAGACTACACTACTGTCTCTATAACTAGACTACTGTCTCTATAACTAGACTACTGTCTCTATAACTACACTACTGTCTCTATAACTACACTACTGTCTCTATAACTAGACTACACTACTGTCTCTATAACTACACTACTGTGTCTATAACTAGACTACACTACTGTCTCTAACTACACTACTGTCTCTATAACTACACTAGACTACTGTCTCTAACTGCACTACACTACTGTCTCTATAACTAGACTACTGTCTCTATAACTAGACTACACTACTGTCTCTATAACTAGACTACTGTCTCTATAACTAGACTACACTACTGTCTCTATAACTAGACTACTGTCTCTATAACTAGACTACACTACTGTCTCTATAACTACACTACTGTCTCTATAACTACACTACTGTCTCTATAACTAGACTACACTACTGTCTCTATAACTAGACTACTGTCTCTAACTGCACTACTGTCTCTATAACTAGACTACTGTCTCTATAACTAGACTACACTACTGTCTCTATAACTAGACTACACTACTGTCTCTATAACTAGACTACACTACTGTCTCTATAACTAGACTACTGTCTCTATAACTAGACTACTGTCTCTATAACTACACTACTGTCTCTATAACTAGACTACACTACTGTCTCTATAACTACACTACTGTCTCTATAACTAGACTACACTACTGTCTCTATAACTAGACTACTGTCTCTATAACTAGACTACTGTCTCTATAACTAGACTACTGTCTCTATAACTACACTACTGTCTCTATAACTACACTACTGTCTCTATAACTACACTACTGTCTCTATAACTAGACTACTGTCTCTATAACTACACTACTGTCTCTATAACTATACTACTGTCTCTATAACTAGACTATACTACTGTCTCTATAACTAGACTACTGTCTCTATAACTAGACTACTGTCTCTATAACTAGACTACTGTCTCTATTACTAGACTACTGTCTCTATAACTAGACTACACTACTGTCTCTATAACTACACTACTGTCTCTATAACTACACTACTGTCTCTATAACTAGACTACACTACTGTCTCTATAACTACACTACTGTCTCTATAACTAGACTACACTACTGTCTCTATAATTACACTACTGTCTCTAACTACACTACTGTCTCTATAACTAGACTACTGTCTCTATAACTAGACTACTGTCTCTATAACTAGACTACTGTCTCTATAACTACACTACACTACTGTCTCTATAACTAGACTACACTACTGTCTCTATAACTAGACTACTGTCTCTATAACTACACTACTGTCTCTATAACTAGACTACTGTCTCTATAACTAGACTACTGTCTCTATAACTAGACTACTGTCTCTATAACTAGACTACACTACTGTCTCTATAACTAGACTACACTACTGTCTCTATAACTAGACTACTGTCTCTATAACTAGACTACACTACTGTCTCTATAACTTGACTACTGTCTCTATAACTAGACTACACTACTGTCTCTATAAATAGACTACACTACTGTCTCTATAACTAGACTACAATACTGTCTCTAACTACACTACTGTCTCTATAACTACACTACTGTCTCTATAACTAGACTATACTACTGTCTCTATAAATAGACTACTGTCTCTATAACTAGACTACTGTCTCTATAACTAGACTACACTACTGTCTCTATAACTACACTACTGTCTCTATAACTAGACTACTGTCT